>NW_015116413.1:0-1880 GCF_001443285.1 Poecilia latipinna | reverse complement strand
TACTAATAAAATATCTTACATATGCATAGTTGTATGCTCTGTATAGAGATTTTCCTTAGCTTTGATTGTATATCTCACAATTTTGTAAATTATCATTGTTTATTAAACTCTGAAAGCTGAGTTAATATTCTGTCCTAGAAGGCGGTAAGATGGGCCCTTTTTTTTTGAGCACCTGCCCCTTAGTGGCCTCTGCACGGCCCTGCCAACTGGTCCTGTTTCCTGGTTCATACAGAACAAACTGAACCTCCTGGACCTTCATGGACAATAGACTGATGTTCTGACGAAAAGGAGTAAAATATGTTTACAGATCTATGCCTGTTTTCTTATATAAAATGTTATATCAATGCCATGTTGCCTTTTAAAACCTTTTGTACACACAGTTTTAGTAATATGTGAATGTAAAATCATTTTGAACGACATATAGCCATGATACCCATCATCTGCCAATAAAACTGTGTTTAACAGCAGTGAAGAAACTTTTAGTGGCATGTTATGATGAAGACCTATCAGACCTAAAATGTACATAAAACTTTAGCTTTCATTCAACATAAAATCAACCCAAATGTTCATGCAGATCCACATTCAGATGGTTGAATCAACATTGAAATAGTGTCAGCTATGGTTGAAACGTTGATTCAACATGTGAGTCACCGACTACTTTCAATTCTGTTTCAAGGCTTCAACATAGATTGAAAGTTTCTGCCTGATGTCGTTTCACTCAGATTGTGCTATCTGGACAGGAACCTGCTCCCAGTGTCAGAATCTCACTGAGGAAGAAACTGCATCAGGTTTCTATCACTTTAATATTTCTGCTGTAACTGATTAATATTTGCATATGAAATACAAAGTAAGTCAATAGAGTTTAATTTATATTTTTTATATATTTGTGTCATGTGGATCTCATTTGGCTGGTGAGAGAAAAAGTAGATGTTGGTCTCAAAACGTTTGAGCAGCCCTGGTTTAGTTAATTTTATTACTTTTTAAAATTGTGAAGTGCTCACTATTTAACTCAGTGTTTCTCATTTATTTTCTGCCATGCCCCTCTTGGGAATCATCATTTTTTACACCCCCCCGGTGACCTTCCCTCCCCAGAATTGAAATACTATTGCGAATCTGTTCATATTTAATAATTTATCTGTACAAACCACTGGCTCCAGCATTGTATAACCTTATTATCAAAACCGCTGTTTTATTGTTCTAGGCCCAAAATAATTTCCAAAATCAGTTTATTAAGTGAATCACTAACAGTCAGTGTTAGTGATTCACCAGGATGTGCGTTTTTAGACTTCATACAGAAAACTTTTAACTGTAAGCATTGGCCACTGGTCAGCTTCTTCAGTTTATACAAAGTATAAAGTTTTTAACATTTATTGGGTAAAAATTTGCAGCAATATTAAATATTTCAGCTTGTCAGATGAGAAGAGATGAAAAGTGTATAAAAATAGGTTTCGTCTATTTTCTGGCCTATTTTTGCAAACTACAGTTACTTGCTTATGATGGAGTATAAGGGCCAGGCTCTGAGTTTTTGATTTGTTTTAAATACGAGTAAAGTTGGACGAGAATAAAGTCGTAATTTTATAATAACTTTTAACTATACTGAGCTAAACTGCGGAATACTGAGGGTTTGTTAGGTTATAGTTGGTAGCCTGGCCATAAGACTGACATACTTGCTTTACTGACCTCTGCTGCCGTTTTTCTGTTCACTGTCAAACTTCTCCATCTCTCATCTATGATGGTAGATATATTTCAAAACATCCGCTCTTGTGTCCATCTCTGTTTTTTCCAAGTTCACCTCGCTGCAGCAAACAGGAAGGGGCGGGACGCATCGACATAATATAAGAATAGACCCTAATGGACCGCTCTCGCCTATTGTCGCTGAC
>NW_015116412.1:0-37639 GCF_001443285.1 Poecilia latipinna | reverse complement strand
TTACGGCTGGAGAAGCGAGGCTGTGTGAGTCGTTCACTTCAGACTGATGGAGGTTTAGCAGAAGCGGGAACAGAAATCGAAAACAGCAGCAGACACAAAGACTCTGATGGTATCTTCTCATCGCGCTGTTCTACTGACGTTCAGGTGTGTATTGTTTACAGCTGCTGCGTTAGGATCGCACTTATCTGCCATGTTGCAGTTGATAGACATGAAGGCGGCTGGGTCGGTTAAATCGTTTTTTTCTTTCTTTTTTTTTTTCTTCAGTTTTTTTCGCAATTTAACTCGTGACTGGCTATGTTTTGCAGTAAGACAGAAAATTGTTTGACTGAAGTAAACCATGTTGCTCGTCTATTCTTGTTGGCTGACCTGTGCGATTTCAGCACCAAGAGGAGGGGACAGCTCCACTGATCCCTCCAACCACAATAGAAGGAGACTCTTGCTCCTGTAAAGGCCCATGACAACAACACAGAACTCAGGAGGCTTTCTTACCTGTACGACTGCATGCATTTCATATTTTTTTTATTTTTTTTATTTTTATTTTTATTTATTTTTTTTTTGCTAAATAACAATGGACAGTGACGTGGTCAAAAGTCAAGGTATTGTTTCATAACCCTAACTTCTCCATAACTTTATCCTTGACTAATCTCCTATGGACTCTGTGATGTTGTATGTTCACTAATGTTCTCTAAAAACTCTGAGGTTTTCGCAAGGTAGTTGTATTTAGCCTTTTTGTGATGCTAAAGAGCCATTATCGAAGTACTAGTAAATTTATTTTGACAGCATTGGAGCTGTGGAGCTTCTCTGGTGATCCAAAAAGAAGAAAAAAAAACAGTAGACCTCATATTCTACTCTAAACTCAAATCAAAACTATTTAAATATCTGCATATAAAACAATGGTTTCAATGCTTTTTTTCCCCCCCTGGATGCAGAGAGCTGCTGAATGGTTGAATTATACTCTGTTATTGTGAAACAGTCTGTGAATCTGTTTTTGTTTGATGTGTTCATGAGAGAACAACAGAGCATTATTGTGTATGACAGCTACTATACTGGGATGTCTTTTTTTTTTTTACTCTCTATTAGGAGTAAACTGCTCTCACCAAGATGTCAGAGAAATGGAAGCTCTTTAGTCTCCACCCTCCCTGTTGATCCTGTGCTTTGAGGAGCATAAATAAAATAAGCATGAAATAGTAGTAACCAAAACAGAAAACTAAGAGAGATAGAGCAGAAGATGGGATCACACAGGGGTTTTTTTTGTTTTTTTTTTTGTTTTTTTTTTAAGAAGGACTGGGTAATGCACTCTGCCCACTTACCTAAATAAGGCAAACCGATTTAAACCTCTGACCTGCATTTCCACAGACACCCAATTCAGGATGTCCATTCTGGAGCGTTTGGAGCAAATGGAGCAAAGGATGGCTGAAATAACCAATCAGAACCCTGGCTCAGAAGCCATGGCAACCAAGGGTGGAGGAGTAGAGGGGGGAGGAGCCAATGATCAGCGGTCTCAAGTAAGACATAGAGTCCGTTGTGTGGAAATGTTTCCTGTACAACTACATAAAAGTATCTAACATGAAAGAAGAAGAAGGGAGAAAAAAAAAACATCAAAGTTAAGAAAATCAATCAAGGTTCATTTGTAAAACAGTGTTTCATAAAGATGAAGTTTCGTCCTGCAACGTGTTATTCTCGTCAAACTTACAAGCACAGACAGAATTTAATATCCTAAACCTTTAATGAATCATATGAAATAAACTTTTGATAAAATGACACTTCTATGAGTTATCTTCGTCACATTTTTCAGTTCATTTATTGATCTAAAAATAAAGTGCATTCATTTAGATGTATTTATTTTCCCTGTAAATGTGCTGCAAAAAAGGAGGAGAGGAGTCAGGAGATACAGTAGTCGACCAGACAGAGAGTTAACTCAACCAATCTTTCCTCAGTTGACTCTGATCAGTAGAGAAGAAGATTAGATCCACAAGGGAAAAAAATCTGAAATTAAACTCAAACTTTCTTTTTATTTCTTCCTACGGTCCTAATCCTTTCCCAAAGATCAGTGATCGACTAGTCCAATAATGAAAAACTGGATTTTTGTCCCTCTATTCATTGAATGCAACAAAAAGTGAGGTGTGAGGTTCTCCACATGTTTTGTCCTTAAACTAACTCACCAAAACATGTTTTTTTTGTTTGTTTTTTTACTATTTTGACATCACAAAAATTATACAAAAGAAAAGCATATTTTGCATAAAGCAAAATATGATATTTTAATCTCATAATTCCAGACTGCTACTTCTCTGACCCAGGATATTGTTGTTATTTCATGACTTCAAAAAAAAAAAAGAAAAATAATGAAAAAAGCAGGACAGAACCCAAATAAAGCCAGAGAGTGGTATTGGCAGCTGGACATTTGGATAAAAGATTTCCCAACATTTTATCTCATTTGCCTTTTTTCCTTCTGAACCCTCAGAGCTCCCCTGATCAGAGCACATTTGAGGGTCGTGTGGTGGTGGTGTGTGAGAAGATGATGTCCCAGCCCTGTTGGACTTCTTCAAACCAGCTCGTCCACAGCAAGAACTCCAGAGGAATGACGCTACTGCATCTGGCCGCAGCTCAGGGTTACGCGGGGCTCATCCAGACACTCATCCGCTGGCGGTGAGTAACGCTCGGACGTGACCCTCCGCTGTGGAGGTGAAGTGATTTCTCATTTGCTGCTTCGCTTCACAGCACAAAGCATGCCGACAGCATTGACCTGGAACTGGAAGTGGATCCTCTTAACGTCGACCACTTCTCCTGCACGCCACTAGTGAGTGATCAGTACTGTTACATTCTTCTTCTTCTTCTTCTTCTTCTTCTTCTTCTTCTTTTTTTTTCACTTTTTTTTCCCCTGTGTGTATGAGGTTTATGTTATTCTATCTTCTGTAGATGTGGGCGTGTGCTTTGGGCCACACTGAGGCGGCACTGGTTCTGTACCAGTGGGACCCAAGAGCTCTTGCCATTCCTGACTCTCTGGGTCGCCTGCCGCTGAATATCGCCCGGTCCCGTGGTCACACTCGATTGGCCGAGCTCTTGGAGCAACTGCAGCAGAGTCCTCAAACGAAGGGCCAGCCTGCGGAGAGTTGGATGGAGAAGTGGAAAGGAGGATCGCAGAACAGAGGAATCAACAACAGCTCCAGCACCAACCCAACCCCAGGTTCCAAGAGCATCTTGTGTTTGTTTGTTTTGTTTGTTTTTTTCAGTAGCATAATATGTTTTGTTCAGGATTGAGGTTTTAATTGATGAAGGAAACTAACTAGAAACGTTTTTATACGGATTTTGACTGGTATTAAGGGAGTAGTCTGCACAAATGTGGTCAGTAATTGTGCAAAAGTCATAAAAATCCATCCAGCAGCCTGTTTCAAGCCCACTAAGTGTCATTTTCTATCTTGTGTTTTATGCTGCACTGGCTGACTGATTTTCTTAACTGAGAAAAGCTCTGTCTGAGCTTTTATCCCAGCTTTAGATATACTTAATGTTTACTGGTGAGGCTAAAAGGCACTAAGCTTAAAAGAAGGATAAAAACATTAATTATGTTCTTTTTGCAATGTTAACACCACCCATCACTTAATTTGTAGAAGTCTAATAATACTGCCAGTGCATTTTTTAAAATAAAAATAAAGGATAAAGTCAGTGCCTTATAAAAGTATACTCCTTGAACGTCTTTACTTTTTATCGTGTGAGAGCTTCATCACATTGTGATGGTATTTCACACAATGTTTTCAAAGTTTTTGATAAAAGAGATTTGAAATGTGAGCCGTAAATATGTGTTCACTATTATCCTTCTGTTATCCTTCTGAAAGGTGAATCCTCCCCTCTAAGATTTTACAATATTTTGCTCCATCCATCTATAACCAGCTTCCCTCTAGAGGAAAAACATGCCACCGTGTGACACCGATGCCATATTTTACTGTTGCAGTCCTGTGTTCGCAGTAATCTGAGGCGGTTTTCCGGTAAACAGCATTTCAGATGAAAGCGCAGCGTTCAGTGTTTGCCTCATCTGACACAAAGGCCCTCATCCTCATGTTTGCTGTGTTCCCGAAATAGCTCGCAGCAAAATTCAAACAGAACAACCTTTTCATTATGCTGTTTGTTCACTAATGTTCTTTAACAAACCCCAAAGGCCTTCACAGAACAGCTGGATTCATCCTGAGATTGAATCACACGCACGCAGCTGTGCTAATTAAGTGTCTTCTGGAGGCAGTTGGCAGCACTGGATTTTATTTTGGGGTAGCAGATTAGAGGACTTTATTTGTAAAAAAATAAATAAATAAAAAAGTAAAAATTATGGATCATTTTCCTTAATTCCTATACTTATGCACTTTGTTGCATGAGTCTATCTCATTAACTTCCAGTAAAATACATTGAAGAATGTGACTACAACAGGTAAAAACCGCTTTGAGATGTTAAACATGTTAAATATAAATATCTAAGAGAGTGTAAATAGTTTTGAGAGACACTGTGATTATGTGTTAAAACACAAGCAAGCACCACTTCACAAATTATGCCAAATTATAGTGACACTTCTATCTAACACGAGAAGTTTCTCTGTGAACATTCTTTTTGGTTTGCTAAGAAATGAGAGCTCCTCACGTCGTGAGTTAGTATCTATTTTTTTTATTATTATTATTATTCTTGAATACTTTTTGGCTTAGTCGAACTCTGCTCATTTTTGTCACTGAGCAGGATGTGGTTTTTGGTAGGAATTTGTGGTACGTTGTAAGGTTTGTTGTCATTTTTAACTTTTTTTTTTTTCACCTGTGTAGAGGTGAGAAGAAACAGAACAGAGAGCCAACCATTAAACCAGAGCTGGAGCCAAACTGGTCAAACGCCCCAACCAGGAGCCAACGTGGAAGAAGGAGGTCCCCCCCCAGCCAAGCGTCTCAAATCTAACCCCGCGAGCCAACAGCAGCTCACCAACTCGGCCCCCGGCGCCAACACCATCAGCTCCCTCCTCGACTCTTCCCCGAGGCCTAATCCTCTCCAGTCCGTCTTACCCAAGTCCCAAAAAACTGAGCTCAGCTACCAGAGAGCACCTCTTTCCAGCTCCACCCCGGACCGGCCTCGGTTCCCCGGTGCCCCGTTCTCTCACCTGCAGGCCAGGATAAGGAGGTCTGAGGGGGGCAACGTGTGGAGCCTGAGACGGTCTCTCGGGCAAAACAGTCTGGTCCGGAGAATTCAAGGAAAAGAACGGCTGGCCATCCATCTGCGGCAGAGAGTGCTGTCCGACAGGGGAGAGGAGACTGAGCTGCTGACCTACCAGGATCACTCAGATGACTTTCAGGTATAGTGAGCGGTTTTATTTTGCTCTACTCAGAGAATGTTTTGGTGTAAGGAATACATTTTTTTTTTAAATCATAAAGAGAAGACAGGAAAAGTTAACTTTAAAACTTCCTTCCTATAGGTGGACATCACGATGCTTGCTGATCACATCATGGATGCTTCAGCTGGAAGGCTTAAGCAGACCACAGTCACTGAAACAGATTCTGCAAAGGTGGGCATCAGCAGTGATGTAAAGTCACTGTCTGGTTACCTTGATGAGGTGGAAAGGTGAGTCAAAGTCTCTTGATATTACCACGATTCTTTAAATAATTCAGCAAATGTTTTCTTGTGAAGTGGAAATGCAAGAATAAGTTGCTACAGTAATTTATAATTTTTTTTAAAGTACATAAATCACTGTCACAGCATTCAGCTTGGTATCTTGGTGTTGTTTTTGGTTTTTCCGTGCAGGTTTCTAAAATCTAAGCCCCAGGCTACAAGCCCCAAACCAAATTCACTCTCAGGGCTGGAGGAGCAGCTGACTCCTCATGCAAACCAAGAGCCCTCGTCTCCCTTTGACTGGAGCTCCTTCCTCTGTGCAGCTATGAAGGAGGAGAAGTTGAAAACAAACTCCTCCTGTCTAGCCATGACTGAGTCAGAGCAGCAAGAGCTGTACGAAACCATCAGGCGTGCTCTGCACTCCCTCAGAAAACACAAGGCAAGTTATGACCTCCGCTCCTGCAGACGGTGCGGCTGATGCGTATCTCGCTCTGTGACTCTATTGTCAACCAGTGATTTTGTTACATTTGCAATGTTAGGTTAAATTATTTCTAACATTCTTCTCAGGGTCCCATTCAGGAACAACACAAAGAGATTGCAGCAGTGATTCAACGCTGCTACAAGAGATACAAGCAGGTAAGATTGTTGATTTTAATAGAGACTTTTTGTTGTTGTTGTTGGAAAGTAGATTGTGTTACACTGAATGTGTAAATATAGCTTGAAGGTCTCTGTGTGTGTTAAAGAAAATACTCTGAATGTCTTGACTGGAAATGAATGTTCCCTCACGGCCATTCTGTGCACCAAATACAGATGTAAAAACTCTCAGAAAGGACTGAGAAACAATCGTTTGCTTCTGCTTCAAATCAGTGTCTGATTCACAAAGCAAATAGTTCTGGTTACATGATATTTTAACATCAGGACATTCAGGACACAGACCCCTGAGGACTGACTTAGGAAACTGATTTAGGGGTATCGGATTAAAGGGAGCTAAAATAAATGCAAGCCACACTTATCAGATATTTATAAGTTAAACATGAAAAAAAAAACATGTGTAAGATCACTTTCTTTCATTTCGCAAGATTGCACAAAATCCAAAGACAACATGTTAAATTTGTGGTTGTAGCATAAGAAATGTGGAAAGGTCCAAGGGGTAAAGTTACTTGAGGAAGGCCATGTAGAAAAGTAAGGAACAAAATATACAAAAGAATAAAAAAATTCAGAAAACACTTCTTTGCTAACATCACGCTTCATGTCGGTCTTCCCTTACAGTATGCACTTTATAAGAGGATGACTTTGGCAGCCATCCTGATCCAGAGTCGTTTCCGGAGTTTCCACGAACAGAGGAAGTTCCAGCAGAGTCGTAGGGCAGCAGTCCTCATCCAGCAATACTACCGCTCCTACAAGCACTCCCTCAGGTGCTCCATGTGCTCACGCGGGTGTGACGTCGCTGGGGTTGCACAAGAGATGTCACTAAAGCATCTGCCGCTTGTCTTTTGTTTGCAGCAGCATCCTCACTAAAAAACAGAACCAGGCTGCTCGCAAGATCCTGAGGTTCCTGCTCCGCTGCCGCCACAGGTGAGCCGCGAGCCTCCGGCCACATTCTCAAACTCATCTCACGCAAGGGCACCATGTCATGCACTCATACCACCCACCCACTAACACACATACACAGACTAACAGCGGTGCTAATAGTTGCTGTTGTTTTGCTGCTCCTGTGAAGCCCCTTGATGGACCACAGGCCTCTGAAACAGGTGAGTCCCCTCTTGCTCCCTCTCTTTCGAAGGCTGATGCCTGTTTGCATGACAGCAGAAGGAGAGGGAGAGGCAGAGGAGTTCCTGGATCATTATCCTTCCCTCCTGCTCTCTTCTTTCCTCCCTATCTCTCTCTGTCTGCCTCGAAGGACTGCCGAATGATGACAATAAATGTGCATGACTGACAGATAGAGACGCAAATCTTGCATACGGTCTTCTTGGGGGCATGTTCCGATTATCACAAGGGGACATCGAGGGTTGCTTGGCATGCAAATTTTTTGTGTGCCTTGATGGATGGAGCTGGTACAGAGGATCTGAGTGTATGTCTGCTGTGTAAGGATGTGAATTTAAGGAGATTTTGTCAAACATCTGCTGATTTCTCTTTGACACTTGAGGGATGATATAAAAAAAAAGAAAAACAACTTGCTGTTAAAGTGCTTTGCAAGAGTATTTTATCACTTTGTGCTTTTTCACATTCTGTTCGATTGCAACCACAAAGTTCAATATATTTTATTAGGAAATGGAAGCTTAGCAATAGATTCTTTTTTTTTTCCACAGGAAACCATGAGAAGTATGTTGGAAATTTCTTTTTTGTTGTTGTTGTTGTTTATTAGAGAACATCAGTGAACAAACACCATCAGAAAAAAACAAGAAATGCAACAGACAGGTCAGGAAAAAAGTTGTGGATGAGTTAGATTATATAAACAACATTCCAAGCTTTGAACATCTCAAAGAGTCACTATTTAATCAATAGTCTGAAAATGAAAAGAGTTTGTCACAACTGCAAACCCACCAAGGTATGACTGTCCACATAAACTGCAAAATACAGAAGAATAGTAATCAGCATCATACCAAGAGGCCCATGGAGGAGCAGCATAGATCCAATGCTGAAATGGGAAAATCTGCAACCTTTAACCATCCATTCCACAGATCTGGCCCTTAGATTAGAAAGGCAAGATAGCCGTGAAGGATGGAAAGCAGGGCTAAAACTGCAGCTCCTGCAAGAAAATATGTTAGAGACTGTAAAAGAGTCAAGACTGGAGTGAAGGTTCATCTTCCAGCAGGACTACAAGCCAAAATGTGCAGCCTGAGCTGCAAAGGAATGGTTTAGGCAAAAGCTTGTTCATGAATGAGACAGTTAAAGTCCAGTCCTACTGACTGAGAATTTGCTAAGTCATTGCTGTTCACCTCCAATCAACCTGACAGAGCCTGAGTTTTTTTTTTTGTTTTTTTAAGAAAAATGGGTCAAAGATTTAGTTTTGGATGTGCAAAGACTGGCAGTTGCAATCGCAACAACAGGTGTCTCTTCATAACGTTGAGTCAGAGGAGCTGAATCCAAATGCATGCTAAACTTCAAGGTTTTTATATGTAAGAAAAGCATGCGCTACTTTGTGTCGGTCTATCGTATCGACTCCCAGCGAAATACACTGAATTTTGTGGTTGTAATGTAACAAAATGCAATGTGAACAGCTTAGCGAGCCACTCCGTACGCACACACTGACCTTGCAAACGTGTTTTCTGATTGTGTGTCTAATGTGCGTTTGGTTCTCCTCAGGGCCAGAGAGCAGAGAAAGGCCAGGGGTCCTGAGAATGCATCACCAGGCCCTGCACACAGCCCCATCAGCCTGTGATCAATCTACCCTCCTCCCCTCTTTTCCCACCCAATCCATGTCTCCTGCCCTACCCCCATCCCTCCCCGTTTCCATCGCCCAGCCCTCTCCTTGTCCCCTCTTTTCTCCTCCTTGCTCTCAACCTCCCTGGCCTCATTTCTCAAGAGGAAAAAAAAAAAAAAACTCTTCCCAGACAGACTGAGGACAGGATAGGTGTCCATCATGGCAGCTCAGACAGACATACTGCTGGGCAGAGCCCCAGAACCAGGCTCTGCTCACAGCACTGATCCTCCTCCAGTTTAACTGGGAGGCCATCACATTAACCTCATGGCATTCTTTGCACTCCTCATGGGTATGTTTCTTTGCAAGAGCAAGTTGTCGAGCGGGACAAGCAGTTCAAAGGAAAAACAAAAACAGACAAAAAAAAAAAAGAGGAAGTGCCTGACGACAACATCCTGCTGTTTGAGACAAGCGGCTGGATGTGCTGAAGAGGCTCCGACAGGGAACAGCTGGCTAGCGAAAGAGGCAACTTTGACATGCAGAAAACACAAAACCCCGCTGTGTTTTTTTGTATCCAAACAGAGATCTGTGAAAGAATAAGAAAACCATAAACCAAAAAAAAAACCTCACTTCTGTGTTGCATTTGCATGCAAGGTTTTCCCCCTCCCCCGCTTATTCCTCCTCTATATCATCCTACAGAGCTACAGTGGCAAATCATTCTGCTGATTCAGTATCTCACAGTATCACCCAACCACTCTGACTCACCGGCTTACAAAGCTATTAGTCACCTAATCAAAAAGAAAAAAAAAAAAAAAAACAGGGGGGGAGGAACTGCACTTGAATGTACAAGGAGCATTGTTAGAGAAAAGGGAAGCGGCCTGAATAACGATGTCTTAATTTGCTACATGGACTTTGTATGGAGTTGTTCTCAGCGGCAGCACTTTTGCTCGCCCGACGTGGTGTGTCCGTGTTCGTTCAATTCAATGCATGTGTTTGAGCTACGAGCTCCTGCATGCTTGCCAAAACTGCTTTAGTGTTGTTTCTTTTTGTATTTCTATGTGTAACTGTGTCTCATGTCTTCATCGACTTATCCTTGCCCTGTGTAATGTGAACCGTGTAAGGACAAATGACTTCTTTTTTTTTTTTTCTTTTTTTTGGGGGGGTGCTTTATTTATTATTTATTTATTTAAGGGTCTAATTCTTTCTTTAACTGGATCAAGAGTGGCTTAGCTCGAGACTGGTCCCCCAACTCAAAAAAAAAAACCTCCCCTCCCCCCTCCCGGTGTGATAAAATATGACATGTTCCAATGGTTAAATGTCTCTGTTAGTTTGTTCTGCGTGAACCTCCAAATCCTAACTGTGGTTTTGAGGACAGAGTCACATAACATTGCCTTGACTTCTTCTTGACTCCAAGAGGTCTCTATGCTTGCTCTGTAAAGGACGTGGGTCCGATACTTGCCCCTGTGCAGGGCACCGCTCCCTGTATTAGCCCCTATACGGGCAATCAAATCCATATTTTGGACTATTGCATATTTCTGTATATAAACTGACGAGGTAAGGGGATACAAGGACCCTGAAACTTTTTCATAAGAAGACTGTATTTAAGATTATAAATTATTTTACTTCCCGTAACGAGAACTTTAGACAGAGATCTGGGTACACAGGACGGCATATTGCTTGTAAATAATGTAGATAATACAGACAAAGTAATGTGCATGAGATTTAAGACAAAAGAAACAGCTAAAAGAACATGTTAGTGGCTATGGACTGTGAGAGGATTTTAACTGCTTCACTTTAAGAGTATCCAGTATAAGTGTTATTGAAACAGAACATTTTTCTTAAAAGCATGCAAACGAAAAATCTAACATTAGAACTATAAGTGGGAAAACAAAGTAAGCTGAAACCATGATCTTTCAGACAAAAAAAAGACAAAAAACAAAACAAAAAAAAAAAACATTTACACTTTGTGCTTTTGTTTCTTGGCTAGCAAAAATTAAACCCGTTTTGCCAGTAGTGCCAATCATTATGAATGCTACTTTTGCCTAACAAACACAGTATGTTACGCTGGGGAAACCAGTGCTCTAAAGTTATCAGCAAGATCCACAGAGGCAGCACATGCTGACAGTAAACAATAGTAAACCTAGTTCTAGCTCAGATGTAGACCTACAAGTCCTGAAGTTTGTCTGAAAAAAGGTAGACTTATGCATAAAGTGATGATGCAAGTATAAAAGACGATGCTAAAGTTGCCGATGATGATAAAATGTGAATGCTATGGCTGGTAAATAATGAAGAGAAGAGGTGGGTGTAAAAAGTCTGCACACATTAAAATGCCAGGATCCTGTGATACAAAAAGATGTTGATCTCTTACCATCTTTAATGTGAAACATAGGCTTATATATAGGTGTTGGTGTATAAGATTTAATGTGAAACTGCTTATTTGGTTAATTTCATTTGAACTGCATTGTACAGGAAGACATGGGGGGAGCTTTGTGACCTTTTGTCTGGGAAAAGGGACTTTATAAATTCAATTTATTTACTTTTTTTTCTGTGAACCTTACCGCTCAGTTAAAAACAAACTGAAATCTTTTAAATAATAATAATAATAATAACGTGGTTGCATAAGTGTGGACAACCGTAAGCTAAAGCTTTGCTGAAACATGTTCTGATTTTATTACAGCTTGTGTCGGAGTCTGTCACCAGGACACATGTTGACTTCGTAATATTTGTTCACTCTTACTTGAAAATTATCCAAATCTGCCATATTACGAGAACGTCTCCTGCACTCAGCCCTCCTCAGATGATACGTCCGAGCACCGGCTGTTCATCTTCAGCTTTATAGCAGAAACCTGAAGGTTTTAGTGCTGACTTTTCATAATTCTCAGAAATTATTTTTTCACTTCCACCAAAACAAAAACAACAAAAAGTCCAGCCTTTTTTTTTTTTTTTTTTTTTTCCCTGTAAAAGCGTAATGCATTCCCCCACCTGCTTTTGGAAGACTTTGAAGGTTGCTCTACAGATTTTTGGTTGGATCAATCTCGTCGTAAGAAAAGGCATTTGTGTTGCCATCCTAACAGCCCAGGCGTGCGAGAGGTACAGGAGATTGTTGGAGTTCAAAAACAGCAAAAGAGGATCTTACGCTCCTATACAACCACTTTATTTCAGGGGTTTTTGTTTCGCCTAAAAGATTTCAGTTTGTTTGTTTAGGAGGAAAAAGTTTATCTTTGTCACTTTTTTTTTTTTTTTTTTTTTTTTTTTTTTTTTTTTTTTTACTTTACAAAGCCAGAGGTGTGTAGACTTTTTATATCCATTGAACATCTCTTACTGTGTGGTTGTGCTCCAGCAACATACTTGCTTTTATTAAGACCATCGATCTCACCTACAGCAGATCCAGTCCGGCCTCCAGTCGAAGCTTTCCATCTTCAAACAGAATGTCTCTGAACTCATGTTTTTTTTTTCGTTTTTTTTTTCCTTTACGTCCTTTTTCTTTCTTTGTTTCTTTGTTTCTTTGTTTCTTTGTTTGTTTGTTTCTTTCTTTCTTTCTTTCTTTCTTTTTTTCTTTCTTTCTTTCTTTCTTTCTTGCTTTCTTTCTTTCTTTCTTTCTTTCTTTCTTTCTTTCTTTCTTTCTTTCTTTCTTTCTTTCTTTCTTTCTTTCTTTCTTCCTCATTGTCACTGCCATAATTGTATGACATGTAGTTTAATCTCGTGGAAAGTTTTGTTTAGAAAGTGCCTGCTCAACAACCGAAAACTAATATCAGGAAGTATTGTATATTCTCCAAAAAAAAAAATGTTCCCAGTTATCTCTTTATTTTCCTAAATTGTGTGTTAAAATTGAACTTGACAGTGTTCTGCTCTCTGTTAAAAACCCTAATTTGTCTGGTATGAATGGACGCTCGTGGCCTAATTGATCATATGTGTGACTATGTCGGGCTAACAAATATGACGGCATCGCCCCTTACCTTTGTGTGTACTTATCAGAGGAGGAAAAAAAACAACATTGAATTCTGCTTCTGTCTATGAGAGGCACTATCATAAGCCAATTTGCAGCATCAGTATTGAGAGACTTATGTATTTTCTGAATCTCACTCTTATTTTACTCCCAGAAAATAATCATTTTCTGAAACAGAACTCTAAAGTCTTTATCTGGCTAAATTACTTTCATAAACATCCCTCTTTGTGGATTTTTTTTTTCTTTCACTCAGTCTCTGACTCCGATGTGCTCACACACACAGCGTGGAACTCAAACGTACACAGTCTGGCTCGTACGCAGATAAGGCCACACTCTTTCTCTCATGTGCTTATGTCTTTGGGAGGCATGAAATCTCTCCTTTAGATTATACTCAGGGTTGAAGAACAGGGAGATGGTATGTGGATTGCATTAACACAAGTGTCCCACATGTGGAGGCTGTGTACATTTGCGTGTACGTGCGTGTGTGTGTGTGTGTGCGTGTGTGTGTGTGTGTGTGTGTGTGCGTGCGTGGTTTATAATATAACATCTGTCCAGTCACTGTGCTGCACCTTCAAATTTAATGTGAATGTTTGACACACATGCTCTTATAACCCCCCCCCCAAAAAAAAATCACTTAAGGTGTGTCATGGATCAAGCTTCCAACTTAAAAAAAAAAAAAACAAACACGCAAAATACTCAGATTTTGTCTAAATTTAAATGACATTCAAAGCAAGTAATAAGAAACTACACTGATGCAAATGTTCTTGACTTTAATGTACTCATAAGATCCTATAATGGGCAATTTTTTAGATTATTCTGAATTAGAGTATCTTGCAGTGTCTTGCAAAAGTATTAAACCCTTGAACTTTCTCACAATTTGTCGTATTACAATCCCTGAATTTGAGGTTTTTTTTTTTTTTTCTTTTAATCTTTTGGTAATAAAAATATGAAAAGTGTGATATGCATTTGATGCAACTCGCCATATTAATTCTATGCAGAATTTAGTGGTGCAATTAAGGCTGCATTAAGTGGTCTCTACCAGCTCTTCAGACCTAAAGAGACTGAAAATTGAGCCTATTTTCTTTGCTAAAAAGTTCAAGCTCAGTCAGATTTTACATCTGGGGTTTTGACTGATCATTCAGCCCGGAATATGCTCTGATCTAAACTATTCTGCTGCACCTCTGACTGAATATTTAGGATCATCCCAGTGGAAAATTCAGCTCTGACCAAGTCTTTTACAGACTCTTGGTTTTCTCCGCAGGATTTATTCCTCTTTTTAGCTTCATGCATCGTCTCGTGAATCTGGTCACCTTCCCTTCTATAGATGCCAGGTTGGTATTCCCCCAGCTGAGCTCAGCAGCTCCTCCAAAGTAACTAGGAGCTGATTGAATCTTTCTCTGATTAACGCTCTTTATGCTCTGCAGCTCCTCTAAAGTAACTAGGAGCTGATTGAATCTTTCTCTGATTAACGCTCTTTATGCTAAGCCACTCTGTTAGACTGGACAGCCTTGTCTTTGTAAGGTTTGTTTTACAGTTTTCCCCTGCTCTAAGCTTCTCCACGACTTCTCCCTGACCTGTCTTCTCTGTTCCTTGGACTTCAAGATGCTCAGGAATGTTCTCTATAAAACATCCGACTCGTTTGTGTGACCTTAGAGGCAACTGGGTGCACTTTACTTAGAGGTAGCAGAGCAAAGAGAGCTGAATGCAAATGGCTGCCACACTTTTCAGAGGTATATTTTAAAACATCTTGAAAATTGTGTATTCTTTTCTTTCACTTCATAGCCACCCAATAATCCCAATGAAATACATTAAAGTTTGTAGTTGAAACAAGACAAAATCAGGAAAAAAAAATTGCAGTGTTATGAATACTTTTTAAAGGCACTGTAAGTAATACATCTCCATCATCTTAACAATCTTCGTGTTTGGGGTTTATTATTTTCAGTTTATTTTTATTTTTTATCTAACTGACGGCCATGTTGAGGACAGTTCCTCTTGAACAGACGTTAAACTGTCCTCCCTCTCTCACCACCAAAGCTAAAGATGACTTTGTGAAACTCCCTCACATATGTACACACACAGGCATCAGTTCAACAACTTGTACAACAAACAAAGTACCATCCCACACCACAGAAACTCCATCAGCAGGCTCATGTTTCGCAGAGGATGGTGACTGTAAAGAGTATGTAACTAAGATAAAGCAAAGACTGCACAGGTAAGAACCTTTGTCATAGCAGACAGGTGGCAAAACGTGCACAGAGGTGGCCTCTGTTCTCGTACGTCCGCCTGGAAACGAACCGTATAATCTTTCAGGCCTTGTTTCAAGAGGGCGTGGCCAAGCACCACATTGCATGCTAGAATGGTAGACCCTTATAGATAACCTACGGCTAGACCTCTCCTTGCCTTCCTCCTCTTTCGCCCTGTCTTCCCTTTTCTCTCTCATCTCCTGCTGTACCATCATCCTGCCTGCCGTTGTGTTCTCATGCCGATCTCAACCGCTCATTTCTCTCTTTCTTTTCGTAGCCTAGTTTTTGATCCTTCTTTTTGTTTGTTTGTTTTTACAAACATGCATGCACAAGCATCACTAACTTGTTGATGTTTTCAAAAAGAATATTTTGTTGCTGAGGCCATGCAAAGTGTTTTTGAATATTGCCCTTATATGTGGAATATGTCTTCTGAATGCTTTACATAATTTCTGCTGTAAAATGAAATCAGAATAAAAAGAAAATTTGCACTTTAACCTATTTCTTTTTGGGGTGATGTTTTATTTCTTATGTTGTATATTTTTCTTATATTCATTCTTTCCCCTGCCAATTGGCCTAGATAAAGTACTTCATGATGACATGCAGGTACTGGAGAGTGGTGGGTTAGAATGTGGATGAGGTGCAAAACTTGTCCAGTAGTCAAAAGTATGCAAAAGAAATAGATTTTTGCACTTTGAAAATATTTGAAAACACTTATTCCTTATTACATAGACATGAACACAATCATAAAAAGATTGGTCACCATTATGAAATTAAACTCTAGTTCTGATGTTTAAAATGTACATCATTTCTGCACACATTTTGAGTACTTCAGTAAATGATCTGGGATATTTAAATAACCTGTTTATGATGACATTACCTTTTTTCTCAAAGTAGACAATATCAGTCAAGGATTACTGAAATCAGAGTCCAGACTTGAAGTGTGTTAAAGATTAGGTTGACGACAAGGACTTCTTCCAATTTTAAAAGCTTGGGAGTTTCCTCTTGTGGTATTTTAATTACAAATACCGCAAGAAAAGTAGCAGTAAAAGCATTTATAATTAAGATAAAATAGTTAATTTAATTACACATATTACAATTATATCTGTGTTCGTAAGATATTAAAGTGTAAATACTTAACTGCAGCTACTCGATTTCTAGAATAATTGTACTTGTATTGTCTGTATTCTAATAATATGTTACAAAATAAAACTTACTACATTCACCAATGTTTTCCATGTATTCAAATAAAGTGTTTGTCCCTGCAGTTGACATCTTTTAGAGAAAAGTTACATGAACTTTTCAAAGCAGCGTGAAGAGTATTTACTTAGGACTAAACATTACAACACTCAGTTCCAACGTTAGCAGAAAGTTCCAAGGCAATCCGGAAAATTACCAGTACTTACGTCAATTCATTTTTACCGTAAATATGTGGTACCCTCCTCAATATTACTGTTCTCTCACTGATTCCACTTTTTAGGACACTGTAACATATAGAGGAGTCTGGAATTTATTTTGTAACTCTAGGTTTGGTATTATTTTTCAGTTTCTCTCCCAAAAATGTAAAAACATGTGTTTATTTTATTTTATTTTTTATTTTTTTGCTGCATCCGAGCCTTGGAAAATTTACCGTAAGTACGGTAGAAACCGGACATGTCGTAAAGCTTGCAGCTGATATAAGGCCGTGGTTCGTTCCGGAGAAAAGTGGATTTGGCCACTCCACGGAGGGCGGATTTTAAGAGCAGAGCAAGCGATCTTTTAACTATGAATTGTACATATTTTAGAAGTAGAGTATTTAATTTATCTAGAAAATGAGAGCTTTGGGCTTTTTCCTGTGGGAAATCGGCGCTGTAATGCTGACCAGCTCGCCTTCGACTGAAGAAACAATGCAGGCCTAGCTAGCGGAGGCTAATCGGATAACTGGCCGACCAGTGGGATTTAAACCGTGGACGGAGCTGTGATTTAAAGCTGTTGAGGCGACATAAAACGGTAGGTTACAACTGTTTATTCGTGTAAGTTTGGATGTATACATATATGTTAACATTGGTTTCATTTTTGTGTATTAAAACGTTGGAGTTTTGAGGCCATGGGTGTCAAGAGATAATGCGTTAGCATGCTAGCCTTAGTCTGTTGAGTAACAATCTTTGTGATTTTGGTTGAAAAATCTTTCAGGGGTGTGCATATTTATGGATACATTTGGGCTAAAAACTGACAGAAACTCATAGATACACTTTTTAATACATATATATGTATATATTCTAACACTAGTGTTAGGAAAATCTGTTCTTCAACACCCTGTCAGTAATAACCTCTTTGTAAAGGTTTTTTTCTAAACTTACCTGCTTTGAAAGAATATTGTGGTGAATTTTGCTTTAGTTGGGTACAGCACATGAAGCCATCCTTAAAAATACAATTTCTGTATTTCAATCTCATAACGATGCTTTGTTGATTAGTTTGTCGCATGTAATTATACAGGCATGGATTATATTAAGAAACACTTTCGATTTCCAAAGTTTTTTTTTGTTTGTTTTTTTTTTTTAATCAACCTGTCCGCATAGAACTAAAATGTATATATTTTAGATATATTGTTATCTCTTTTGTTATCTGAGAAATTAATGATTTAAATATAATAATGTTCTCTGAACGACAGAGCACATTGGCAGCTTCAGATTAAAATGTTTTGGGCTTGTTTTAGTTGTCCTAATCTCATTAGATCTGGACAGATTTCGTTGTGAATGTTAATGTAAGTCGGTATTGGTGAGTATATTGTCCAGGCCTTGTTCTCTCTTTTTTTTTTTTGTCCTTCCATTTTCCCTGTGAGGACAGGCCTTTGATGTCTGGGAGCCCATGTTGTGTGACGGTGTTCTAGTGCACAGTTCATCTCTACTGTCATCCATGCTCACGTTTCAAAGTTTCTCTGTATAATTATGTTGAGATGAGATAAGCAGTCCTTTTCGTTTCTAGATGCTTCCAGCAGAGACTGACCCTCCCACCCCTTTTTCAGATCCATATCAGCTTAGATGTCTGATTTCATTTTTTCCACTAAAATATAAAACTATACTTTTTTTTTTTTTTTTCCAAGCTTTCCTGTCAGTAATTATTTTGCGAGCAGGGACAGTGTCCCGTTTTGTGTGCTTGTGTTGTTAACCAGGGGATTTCTTATTCTAAGAGGATAATGACTCAGTTGGTCATTTAAATGGTAATTTAATGCTGGCTTGATTTTTGAACATATCATCGATTCTGAAACTATCAAAGTTGGAGTTTTCTTTAGCATTCATACCCAAGAAATATGTAGTTATGTGACCTGGTTGGTCACCTATTGGTAAAAAATTTAATTGTTGGGTTTTTTACAGGTTGGTCAAGTGGTAAAGTCTGCATCAAAATTCCTTAGTGCATCCCAATAAGAATTTCCCTACTACTATGTCATATATATTCAGAAAAGTTAGGACTTTTCATATAAAAATGTGAAAAGTTGTGACCCAAAATTACAAAACTGGAATAATTTAAGCAATATTCTGGACAGCAATAAAAAGTTAAAACTCCACACAGAAATTGGGGAGTGCAGATTTAAAATAAAACTTTAAAAGCAGTCTCCCATTAATCACAAAGATTGACAGTTTCTAAAATGTATTTGATATTTTCCTGCATTTTTAATCAATTATACACATTTTTTAAAGTAAAAGAGTATAATTTTTGGTTAATTTACTTTTAAAGGGGCATTATTCAGCCAGCTGTCACATTTACTTACACTGTATTTGGTGATTTAAAGTTTTCTGTTAAAACTTTTGAGTTATTTATTGATTTATTGCTGGGCTCCAGACATTCCACAAAACAGCATTTTATTTTTTTAGAAATGGTATATATATTTATATCTATGTCAACAAGAGTTGTTTTCTCAAGTAAATCAACTCTTGTTTTGACTTAATGACATTTCAGCTCTGTTCACAAGCTATATCACTAACACGAAGGGGAAAAATTGGCGGCTGAGCGACATTCCGGGTGTGTTTTCTTTACATTTCTCGTATAAATTATCTGCAACTCGCAGAAGCAAATAAGATGTTGTGGAGGAGGTATCGCTGCTAGTTGCATAATCATACATTCAGCGCTATGCGCAAAAAGCTGCAGCCACAGACGTATGGTAATATTCCCAATTATACATTGGGGATGCTGATTATTTTCCTTTTTTTCCCAATTGTTGTAAAACTCTCTTTTTTTTTTTTTTTCCTTCTTGCAGCAATGAGTTCACAGCTGCAAGTCTTCTCTCCCCCTTCAATCTCCTCCAGTGCCTTTTGCCGAGTTAAGAAGCTCAAGGTGGAGAGCAATGTTTGGGACGTTTCCACCACTGAAGCCTACGGTTCCATAGCAGGCCAGTCGGCGTACGCATTCACCCCAGCCATGGCCGTGCCTCCGTTTGCGCCATCGCTCGTCTTCCCTCCCGCTGCCACGGGCTCCAGGGGCCAGGTGGTGGTGCGAGCCGCTGATAGCACAGGTAGCCTTCCTCGCGGGTCCAGTCGACGCGTCCCCGAGCAGGCGACCTCTTCGTCGTACAATCACGAGACGACGTCGGAAGCGAGGAGCCAGAGGCACGGCCAGAAGAGAAAGCTAGAGGAGGTCAGCGAGGGCAGCGGGAGCGGGTGTGGCAGCGTTCAAATCCTGGAGGAGCTCTCGGCTCCCGCGGCGACCTACTCCACCCGCACTGGCAGAGGCGGCGGAGGCGGCACAGGCCAGTCCATACCTCACTCGGCTCCGACCACCAAGAGCAGCAGCTCCAACGGCGAGGGGGATTATCAGCTCGTTCAGCACGAGATCCTCTGCTCCATGTCCTCCAGCTACGAAGTCCTAGAGTTCCTGGGAAGGGGCACGTTTGGGCAAGTGGCCAAGTGTTGGAAAAGGGGCACCAATGAGATCGTGGCAATCAAGATTCTGAAGAACCATCCTTCATACGCTCGTCAGGGACAAATCGAGGTAAAGCGCGTTCGTGATTCAGTAGGTAGAATCTCCAGGAAAACCAGCGTTTGTTTCTAACCAGCCGGTTTCTGTTCTCCACAGGTGGGCATTCTGAATCGGCTGAGTGCAGAGAACGCAGACGAGTACAATTTTGTGCGCTCGTACGAATGCTTCCAACACAAGGGCCACACCTGCTTGGTGTTTGAGATGCTGGAGCAGAACCTGTACGACTTTCTAAAGCACAGCAAGTTCAGCCCACTCCCCTTACGACACATCAGACCCATCCTGCAGCAGGTCGGCTGAACGTAATGACTTCTTTTTTTGTCGTCGTCGTTGTATTTCAAGAAGTTCTAACAGCTGTTTGCATTTTTAGGTGGCCACAGCACTGATGAAACTGAAGAGTTTAGGACTGATCCATGCGGACCTGAAACCTGAAAACATCATGCTGGTCGACCCGATCAGGCAGCCGTACCGGGTGAAGGTCATAGACTTCGGCTCTGCGAGTCACGTGTCGAAAGCTGTGTGCTCAACCTACTTACAGTCTCGCTACTACAGGTATTTTACTAATCTCGACACAAGCTGTCATTTTGGAAACAAAAAATAAATAAATAAAACATTTGGGATCAGATTTGTCACTTCACTCATTAATTGCTGATTGCTGTCTGCCGTCCAGGGCTCCAGAGATCATTTTGGGCCTGCCGTTCTGTGAGGCCATCGACATGTGGTCGTTGGGCTGTGTGATCGCTGAGCTGTTTTTAGGCTGGCCTCTTTACCCCGGAGCTTCCGAGTACGACCAGGTCAGTGTGGACGTTGGTCAGATCTTAAATCTAATCATCCGAAATGAGGAGAATGCAGTAGATCGTACAAAACAAACTGATTCCGTGTCCTCTGCGTCTCCAGATCCGATACATTTCTCAGACTCAAGGCCTCCCAGCTGAATACCTCCTGAGCGCCGGCACCAAGACCAGCCGCTTCTTCAACCGAGGCCCGGACTCCAGCTACCCGCTGTGGCGGCTTAAGGTTGATATGGCATACGAAAGCTTAACACACGTCTACTACGCAAATGTAGTAGATGACGACTAGATGGAAGCATTGCTAAATTATCCCGGTTTTAAGATATTCTTGTAGCATAATAAAGTCATCTACTGCACAGACTAGAGCTTAGCTGAGAAAACTTTAACCATCCAAAACAAATCAAACCTTTTTTTAAAGGTATTTTTAGGGTTTTATTGAAGAAAATGTTTTTATGAAACACAGCTTAGATTTTATTTCTTAGAGAATTTTGTACAAATTGTGCAACACAGTCGTTAGAGGTTAAAAACAAAAGTAGAGACATAACAGACTTGAAGTGGTAAAAGTTTATTTATTACATGACATTGCAACTTTATCAAGCAGAAATCTGTGTTGCTCTTATAAAACTTCCTACATGCACTTCCTATTTTACAGATCATTGATCTGTCTCATAAAACAACAAGTTTATACAATTTAAAGCTGTCAACAAATCCTGCCCCAATTTCTTGACGCACTGTTTCATTGAAATTCTCTCATAATTGCCGTAATGTTTAAGTTCTCTCATAATTTGGTTCATCATTCCAAAATGGTTTTATCGCTACACATATACATGCATTACATTCTTTGTTTTGTTTTTGTTTTTTGCCCTAGACACCAGCAGAGCACGAAATGGAGATGGGAATCAAATCGAAGGAGGCCAGGAAGTACATCTTCAACTGTCTAGATGACATGATGCAGGTACGCTTCGTCTTTAGTTTGTAGACTTTGTTTTAACGTCTAGGAAATCTTCTGAAGTATTTGTCGATTATGAAACCGTTTTCATTACTTTCCGCGTTCAGGTCAACCTATCATCTCATTTGGAGGGGACGGACATGCTGGCTGAGAAAGCCGACAGGAGAGAGTTCATAGATCTCTTGAAACGGATGCTTCGTCTCGATGCTGACAAAAGAATCACTCCCACGAAAACGCTGGGCCACCCTTTCGTCACGATGAGTCACCTAATAAATTATCCGCACAGCTCACAGTAAGTGGAGTTGGGGAGGGGAAGTCGAATCAGTTTTTTGGAGAAAGTGCTTACCTAGGTGTCGCTCCTAAAATATTTGGCACTCCAACTTTTTTTTTTCCCCTCCCCAGTGTCAAGTCATGCTTCCAAAATATGGAGATCTGCAAGCGCCGGAGCACGTACGACAGTAGCAAGTCTCTGTACTCCACCAATGCAGTTCCCAGTGCTGCCGCAGGAAACCTCACTGTTACCTTCAGTAGCCAGCTTAACCAGCATAACCAGGTAGGAGCTGTGCGTGCAAATATGTATGCACACCTGGCTGTAATAGCACACACTAAATGTAGGTGTTCATTGTTTTTTTTCTTTACTCTCTGTCAACATGCATAAACCGGTTTTTAAGCCTTTGACTCTGCTTATGTCATGTATCAGGATAAAGTATTATAACACTTTATCCTGATATCAAAATGTACTTTCTACTCTTCTCAAAAAGTTAGAAATTGTTTTCAGCAGAGTCCAGGTGTAGCTTTTCAAAGACTGTGCCACTTTCTACAGAAGAATAATTGCAGAGATCTTTTGTCTTTCTATGTAAAAACACAAAATCTTACCAAGTATGTTTGGTCTAGTTTCTAGTGCAGATATCTTTGTACTCTCGAGATAAGACAAAACGAACTTACAAGCAGCAGTTCAGCAAGATAGAGGAGATTTTTTTTCTAGTCAGTTTCTTAATACTGATAAGAAAAAGTACTAGAAACTAGAACAAACATACTTGGTAACATTTTGTGTTTTTTGCAGCGTGTCCACTAAGGTGGTGTTCTCTTGAGCTGGACAGTAACATTTCAAGTTATTTCAGGGCAGTTATGTCAGCATTGACGCTGCGGTTTGTCAGACTCTGTGAAGTATCTAAGATGAATGACGGCAAACGTGTTCCTGAACCTTTAAGCCTTCTGGTGTTGATCAGTGTCGTCATCTCAACAGGTGCCTTCTGCAGGGGGTGCGGTGCCTTTGCTGAACTACCAGCCAGCTCTTTACCAACAGGCCACTATCAACATTCCTGGTTTGGCTCAACAAAGCGTCCCACTTCCAGCCCGTCCTGCTGGGCTGTGTACCCAGACAGAACCGTTCCAGCAGACCCTTATTGTGTGTCCACCCTCTACTATTCAAGGTAGACCATAGACTTATAGTCACACAGCAGTGCTCTTATAATTTGTCCTGCATTCCCAAATACTAGACTAAGGCAGTGGTTCCCAAAGGTTTTCATGCTCTACCTTCTGCCCCTTCCGAAACCCACAGAAAATGCTTCAAAATATGTAAAGAATATCAATTTTTACAATGTTTTTCCCCCCACTTTTATTCACTATTCAATAATTATTGCTGTCGTTTAGCATAAATGCTGCCTCATGCATTTTAAATTTAGTTGGCCATGAATTCTATGGTAAAATTTTTATTATCAGGTAATATAACTTTATTCATTCTGATGTCATAAAGTTTTACCTGATGCTAAACAAAAACCGCCACAGTCCCCTCTTGATGCCAAGAAAATATGCAATATACATATTTTTATATTTATCCCACAGTTCCAACACGAGTCTTGTCCAATAAAGTAAAATAAAATCTAAACTTTGTTTCATACACTTGTCCATTTTTCTTTGTGCTGTGCTAGCTTGAGGCGAAAGCAACTTGATCAGAAGGATGACAAAGACAAATATTATAAATGTATATATTTAATATTGAATATACATAGTTCAGTTTTAAGTTATTTTAACTTGTATTTTTTATATATATATATTCAGTTTTTACTTTTACATTTGTTTCCTTCATCTTACCAAGTTTCTGAGGCCACCTTATCGCCCCCTGGTGGCCACCTAGGGAATCACAGCCTCCACTTTGAAATGCATTGTACTATAGAAGCCTTGCATTCTCACAAATATGCTAATGAACTGAATGTAAAAATAGGGTTTAGTTTTATTTGAAAAAAAATTGGTTTTTATAATCTTTTGATTTTTTTTTTTCCTGGTTTTGTGTTTTTGTTTCAATTGTTGTTTTGTTTTTCAGGGCTACAACCATCGAGTAAGAGCTCCAGCTTCCCTGTCAGGGTGGAGAACTCTGTACCTATAGTACCTCAGAACCAGTCTGCTCAGTCACTGCAGATCCAACCAAGTATGCTCACCCAGGTAAGCATTTTTATGGTATTCGAATATGTTCTTTTCACATTATCACTATAACCTTCAGTGGTTTTTGCTAGACTCTATGTGTTACATCAACACGAAAGGGTTGGGAAACAAGATACAGGACTTTCAAATGTTTATAGAAGTCAAATTGTAAAAATAAATAAATAAGAACAACAGTGATTCAGCTGTTAACTTTTACTCTTATTTCCATTAACTGCTGATTTGTGATTTTCAACACTAGGGGAGCTGAAGGACTGGAGTTAAAGACGGCTAAATTTAATGCAGCAAGGTGATTTTAAAGAAGCTAAGTCATCAGAAATAACATTTACAGGTTCAGGGAAAAACAATCAGCCACGAGCATTAAGCTGTTTAAACTCTGACGGGTGAATATAAAATGAGCGTAATGTTTTTCTTGGCTACATTTACCCATGAGCCTCTGGTTCCTGAATAAAGAAGCTCATTCCTTTGGCTAGCTGCAGAGTTACTGGTACCAGGGTGAAGGTTTCTGGTTGGAGACTCAAAGAACTGGTGTTTAGTAAACTCGAGCACCAGTCTGCTACTGGAACCAGTTTAGTAGAGATGGTCACATGTTAGCGACTGTGTATTGTGGGAAATTGTTAGCAATTTGTTTTAAAGTATTTTCTAAAATTGCTGCAGTCGCGTTTCTCTGGAACCTGTTAACTATTTTAAATAAAAATGATGGGTTTTTTTTATTATTTATCACAACAGTGCTGGATCCCGCTCAGACTTTTTGCAAATTTTAAGTTTTCAGAGTCTCTTAAACCTTTTTTCCCCCCCAATTTAGCTGCCTAGTAATTTTGGATACCTTGATCCAGGGTGCTGATCTCCTTAGGCCTCACTCTCCCTCATTATGCTTCGCCTCATACTCTGCGCTTAAGCCCATAAACCTTGAAGTTTACACAACTTAGAGTTGGGAAAATATGTATCAAAATATATTCTGTCCAAAATTCCCGCTTTGGTAATGATTGTTCTCAGTGTGCTAAGCAAACACTGTCTGACCTTGCTAAAAAAAGAAAAAAAAAGAAAAAAAGAAGTCTTGATAAATTGGAGATGGACTTTCAGGGTTTTGATCACAAAGTTGATCAAAAATATGTTTGATCTTGACTTTCTTATATGTGAATAGTAAAAGAAACATAACATGATTTTATCACATTTTGTGCTTAGCTGATAATCCTCTGACTACATGGATTTAAAGGAGGCAAAAAATCTTGTCGGTTTTACAGTTTAGGTTTTTCAAAGGTTGTGTACATGAAGTTGCTTGTCCTTCTGTTGCGCTTCGGCTCTTTGTGGATTTGCTTTCAGAGCCGATTGGAGTGTTTTTTGAGATGTGGGGGGGTGTTGAGTACTCCTACGTCAGTCACGTAGCTGACCAGTGTTCCCTCTGTCCGTCTCTTTGCATCTGTTTGTGCTTCCCCTCAGCCAATCACAGGGCTGCAGGGCCTGACCTTGTATTTTTTTTTTTACTCTTCACCTAACACTTCCCTCCTCTATCCTCCCTTCCTCCTCCAGGGTTCCTGCACACCCCTGATGGTGGCCACCTTGCACCCACCCCCACCAGGCATAGCCCCTCAGTATTCCCTGCCCCTGGGGCTGGGCCCCGGGGTGGGTCGGCCAGCCCTCCTGGAGCACACGGCCACTGTGCTGGTAAAGCACCGACGGCATCCTGTGGAGAATGTCTCACTCACTAACACTAGCAGCTTTCCTTCCCCATTCTGTCGCTCCATTCGTTTGCAAGTTCTCCGTTCCTCCTGTGCCACACGTTGTATGGGGCTCGTCCTTCTCGTAGTTTCCAATCTCGCGTACGGACGTATCACAGTTGGTCCATGCTCAAATTCCGCCTTATTAACCACGAGGCCTTTTTTTTTTTTTTTTTTTTTTTTTACTTTTTTTGAAACTTGGTGTTTGAACATGACGTCAAAATTGATGACATTTCCCCTTTTTTATTCCCTTCATCATCCACCCATTTTCATTCCCCAGTTCTTCCCCCAATAGGTGTGCTCAGGGCATGGAGCGCATGCGCTGCTGAGTTGGTCTGCGCTTTGCTTGTTAGCTTCTCTTTGTCCTGTCCTGCCATCGATTTCCAGCAGCGGAGGTCGCAGCTGCGACCACTAAGAGCTCTCACACACACCTCTTCTGTTTCAGCCCCTGAACATGTGGCATGCTCTTTCCCAACATTTACGATCAGCAGACTGTTTTGTCATCAGGGGACTGAACTAATCTGGATCTTCTTTAACAGGCACCGCGGTTCTGTAAATACTCGACTCTTTATCTGATCCGTTTACAGCGCTTCATTGTTTGTGCTTTGCATGGTTTCATCCTGTGAATTTGTTGCAGGCCAATGCTAGAATTAAAGGAATGGCTTGGGAAAGGTTGCTCGCTTCTCTGGCTTTGTGCTTTTGCCTGTAGACGATCCCAGCAACTGGGTTTTTTTTTTTTTTTTTCTTTTTTTTTTTTTTTTTAGTCTGTGGATTTCTCAGCATGGCTTAATACGTCTTGCCCATGGCAGCAATTAGAAAACCGATTCTCATTTTTAAGTATCTACCTTGGTGCATCTACTCATGGGTCTTTTTGTCTTTCTCAGCAGGCTTGGCCAACTGGTACCCAACAAATCCTCATCCCCTCGTCTTGGCAGCAGGTCCCAGGTGTGGCCATCCATGGCTCCGCCCACCAGGCGAACGTCACAGAATCTCCCCTGGAAGCCATTCACTCGGGCGCCGCTGTGCAGACGGGACAAAGCTGGCGGTGGGTGAACCGGTTTAAACATGCCGCAGGGTTGTGGGACGACAAGGAATTTGGTGTACTTGCCGTTTCTTTTAGTGTCTCGATGTTGATTTGATGCCATTTTGGCTTCTGTAGGTCAGAAATGAGACTCCATGTTTGGAGGGGAAAAAGCTCAGAGTGTGGGAAGAAGACAGGCAGGCCTTTAAAAATGATTCTAGAGAAATTGAGGGTTTTTTTTTTTTTTTTTTTTTCATATTTAACACTGTTAGTCAGTAGTCTTCAACATTGGACCATTATGACATTATTTAATACAATAACAAATAGTTAACAAATAAAAAAGGAAAGAACTCAGAAATATAGAAGCTGAATATTGCATTACTTTTTTTAGTTAATATTTATTCCTCTTTATTGCTTTCAATTATTACTTTCTGACTAAATAATGCTGAAAGCAGTACTTTTGTCATGCAAAATGAACTTAATTGCTATTAAGAAAAAACTTTTTTAAGCTCATTTTCTTTAGTGTCTCAGATGTTGGTGAGTTTTTTTTTTGTTTTTTTTTAACTAGAAATCATCATCCCAAAAATAAACAAAGATGACATTTTGCATCATTTTATTAAGATGCTATGAATAAGTCAGCTCAGTATATTTTATGCCAAGGAACAGACAATTACTTTAGAAAATGTTGACAGGCTGTGATATGTTTATATCTCTCTCTGTCTTTGTCTTTCCAAATTCCTCAGAATTGTATCTTCGCCATCTTCGTTTTTTTCTTTTTTTCTCTTGTTGTTTGCCGTGCTCATTTTTTTAATTTGTTATCCCCCAACAGAAACGGATCTCAAGCCAGGACGCAGCAAGAGAGAAAGAAAGGAAAAGCCCGGTGTGGGGAGAACAGAAACAGGTTTGTAAGGTTTTCAAATGGTTGCGGCTTCCCTTGGGAAATGGCGTTGTGCCAGATGATGGCAAACGTAATCCCTTAATTAACTTTGCACGGAGCCCGTGAGAGGCTCGGTGACACTTGAGTGACAACAGCTTCTGTTTAGGACACAAAAAATGATTAGATGAGTTGAGGTGAAATGTCAGAAAAACCTTCAAATAATCTGAAATAATTTCCGCCACACCTTCATCGTCAGTTCTAAAATGTTGCCAGGTCTGGATGGAGAGAAATAAAAAAAACTAAAAAAATTGTTTCCATCTAGGGTTGTATCCACCACATCTATCCTCAGCAGCGGCGTGACCCCGCCCACTTCCTCTGTGGCCCTGTCCCAGCCCATCGTCATCTCGGACACCCCCAGCCCGGCGGTCAGCATCATCACCATTCACAGCGACACAGACACAGAAGACGAGCGCAAGTTCCACCCGGCCAGGTGAGTCCAACTCTCTGCTCTGCCTCAAACTCCTGACTGCTTGCGGACCGAAATATTCCAACCAATATTTATCCGTCTAGTATTGGACTGAGCCGAACCGAGCGCACCAACGTGATCAGCTGCGTCACGGTGCATGACTCTGACTCGTCCACCACCAGCCCGCTGACCCCGCTGCCTCGCAGCCTGAACGCCGCCGGCCCCCTGTCGTCCCGGCAGCCCAAGTCCCTGGCAGTGGTGGCTCCTTCGGTCAAGAGCCAGACCTTTGAGAGGGCGGCGGCTTCACACGGCCGCGTGGAGACTGGTGAGGGCGCTGCGGATGTCGGTCGAGTTTAATTCCAAGCGTTGATGATAAATGGATAACGATTCTATCCTGTCGACCTTCAGGTGCTTACATGAAGCCAAAAAGATCATCCAACCGGCAGCCCTGCAGCTCCGGGGAAAGCCTGGACCGAGCTGCGCTGGTCCCGAGCCAGTCTCACCCTTTGAACCTCAGCCAGGTGAGGCTTCGTCTTGTTTGTTTGTTTTGTGTCAATTTTTTTCTTTTCTTTTCTTTTTTTAATATTAATTATACATCACAAGACAAAATCCATAGCAAGGGTGCATTAGTGTAAAGGAAAGAAAATGTGGGTGGACTGAATGAAATAACACTGACATTATCATCAGTGGATAAATAAATTAAAATAAGTAGTAATAAAAAAAACATTTTTATTTGAAAAGGCAGCTTCACTTTGCAGTCATATCTTGCGCAACTTGCTCTTCTAGACTTTCCTCTGTTTTCTGCAGTTTTCAGATCAGAGAAGGGGGGGGGGGGGGAAAAAGCACAAAAACGGGCCGTTGGAGCATTGAGGCACTTCCAGTTCAGCAATAAAGCATGAACATGTGTCTCTGGGGTATTTTGTGAACAATTTCTGTATATTTCTATCACTGGATGGGAGAGACGATAATTATTTAAACGCTGTCTTTGTGCCAGACTACAGTAGATTTTGCTTGGGGGGGGGAAACGGTGCAGGAGATGAAATCATCCAGGTTGTGGCTTGGCTCCTATTAATATTCCTGGAGTTTGGAATGAGGCATCGTCGTCTCCGTATCGCACCCTGTTGCCACGTTCAGTGCGTCATATCTTGTACAATACAGCTTTTATTTTAGTTTCATAATACAGTCTTTGTTTTGACCAAAGCATGTTGCGTCTCGATGTAATATTGTAACATCACAGATCTTCTCACAGATTATCATTTATATCAGATTGTGGACTCTGGCTCGACTAAACGTGTAATTTTCCTCCTTTAAAGTTGAGCTTTTCTATAGGTGTGGCGTTCTGCTTTAGTTTGTGTTGACTGTTTTCACTGAGGCAGATCTAAGCCTTCAACCCAATGAGATCCTTGTAATCGTTCTGCAAACTGTGGCGTCAGCTAAAGGATGCAGAATCCACCAGAGTAGTTGAACTTTGTTGCAAGTCCTTTCAGTTTTCTGTAACTGAAGGCAGGAGCAAACTCGATTTACACTTTTACAAATTACTCCCCGGACTTTTTAGGAAGTCTTAGTTTCACTAAAATGCATAAGAATGACCTAAGAGAGGAGAGGATATTGACTGAGCCAAAGCTGCCCCCTGTTGGACGAAGCTATAATGGCAGCTGGGTTTGGAAATGATCTTCTTGGTATTCCATGGATGTTTATAACTTTGTCTTGATCCAACAATAATGAAGAATTTTTTTCCTTGTTTTAGGTTCAGTCGGTGGTTTCTTCGTCTCAGGAGCGTTCGTTGGTCTCCCACGGCGACTCCTCTCTGCACCGCCAGCAGACGTTCCCTCCGGCTGTTCCCGCCTCTCACTACAGCTTCCCAGAAGTGACGGCCCTGGCCCCGGGCCCGGCCGCCGCAGCCGCTGCCGCCGCCGCCGCCGCAGCGGCCAGCCTGTACACCTACCCAGCTTCCACGGCGCTCTCCTCGGCTTCCCAGGCCATGGAGCAGCTGCTCAGCCGGGGCCACGGCAGCCACGGACACTCTCCCTCCGCCTATGCAGCAACGTACGCCTCATCTTCGTCGTCCTCCAGGAGGGACTCGGCCGGTCGCAAGGAGTCGGTCAGCAGCCTGCTGCACGGCCTGCCCGCCGCCTACCAGCACCAGTTTGCGGCCGGTTCACCCTACGTCAGCGTGACGCCCCGAGCTGAGGCGTACAGCGCCTACCAGCTGAGCCCCAGGCGCCTCACACAGTACCCCTACCTATAGGGAACCAATGCAATTATAAAAAAAAAAAAAGGTAGAGATGATCTACTGCCCCACTTGCATACTATCACAAAGGGACACTGAAACTTAAGAATTACTGTCTGTCACTTAATTGTTTGCTGCTTTTAACCACAAGAAAGCATTTCAGCCCTAGCTATCTATATGCTCTTTTGGACTATTTTAGTGTATTTGAAATGACTTTTGGTATTATTTGTAATGTATCTTAATACCCCCCCCCCACCCACCCATGGCTCATATTTTATCCCCCATCCTAGTCGATCCAGTTGTAAGGCATCATGTTAATTTATTTTGTGATGTAAAAACATCACAAAATAAAACTGTGATGTTTATTTTGAGGTTTTGTTGTGAAGAGAGATCCTCCTCCTGTCAGTAGCAGCAGAAATGCTCAAAAACAAGCCCTTAGTTTCTCATGAGCCTTAAGTTTCCACACTAATCCCTTGAAGCCCTGTATTTATTTAGCGAACATAAATACTGTAACTCCCCTCCCCATCCCCACTCCTTCCCATGTTTGTTTACTCATGTCGTTTTACTGTTTTCTTAAATTATGATGTTTATGGAAGGGGAAGCTCCGCCAAGATGTTCAGAGAAGAGTTGCGGCGAAAACTGTGATGGCTGTGTTTTTTTTTTTTTTGTTGTTGTTTTTTTTATTTAAATCGTGGTTGTTGTGTTCCTGTAGTGACGGCGTTTCGGACGGATCGATCATGTTTGTATGCAATAGAGAACTTTAAAACTGAGTGCTGAATGTACTGCTAAAGTTCAGAGCGTGATCTCCTTCCCGAAGCGATCATGTGAAAAGCTCTTTTTTTTTTTTTTTTTTTTTTTTTTTGATTCTTGAAGTGAGGTGGGGGGGGTAAATAAAATAAAAAGCCCCCCCCCTCCCCTCGCTTCATGTGTACTGGAAAGAAAAATGTATGTATTCATGTGAATCCAGACTTTTAGGACCTACTATTACTAAAACAGATTTAAGGCCAGTTATTTTCTCGCCTGAAAGCTGTAACAAACTAAACACCCCCTGTTCTGCACAAAGACGTATTTATGTAACAGTGTGTCGGGAAGACACTCCCAGCTGTCTGAGGCGAATTTTCCTATTGTCTGTTTTCAGGCCAAACGGTGGTGGGAGGGGCTTGGGGGGCAGAGTAGATCTGCCGACACACGCAGGCAGCGAAACCGTCAACCACTGTGTTCAGACATGCAGCTGCGAGACGGCTTCTCCTGCCAGCAGCGTCGTCGTCATCGTCTTTAAGGCGCTGATCTCTGGGTGGTTTGCGGGCTTTTAGGTTAAACCCCCCCCCCCCCCGCTTTTTTTGTTTTCTTGTTTGTTTTGTTTTTGTTTTCCATCATCGGTTCTGTGTTGTAATGTCTGAGTATTTAACTGTATTTCATCCTAACATAGTGTAGTTAAAGAGGATGTTTGGTAGAGCTAATTCAGGGAAAAAGGGGTTCAAATAATCCACTTTCACTGTTTCCAATAAAATAACCGCAATCTTAATTCCTTTGCTTCACGACTTGTTTCTTTATTTGCCACACGTTCCTGAGCGGTGAGGGCGAAATCTGCGTTTGCCATGCGAGTAAAACTGCAGATGAGATTTAATCACATTCTTCTCCCTCATAAACAGAGTTACTTCCAGAGAAGTGATTTGAGGTTTTTGTTTTATGCTGGCTCAAGGTTTAGCTCTTGCACGTGACCCAGAAAAATGTACAGAGCGAGTGTCGGTTTTACTATCAGTTTAATGGTGAGTAAAGCAAGTTGGTTTTAGATAAAGCTCCTTCAAGGCTGAAAAAATTGACTTTAGTAAACAGAGGATTGTTAGATAGAATCGTAGCTGAGAGGTAATAAAAACCCAAATCAATTTATTGGAAAGATGGTTCTTTTTCTTTTTTTTTTTGATAAAAGGAACTGTAAAAGTTTTAACTGTTGCAAAACATCTAGAAGTGCTTAATGACATAGACCAAAAAAATGTAGAAATGTTTTGAAGAATACAATTCAGATGAAAGGGACACATTCTCAGACCGCTAATAAAAATCCAAAATTTTCAATCTATTAAAAATTATTAAAATGCCCTAACCGGTTTCATCCGCGTATTCCTGCGTTTGAAACCGTGAGCACCGAAAGTTGCAGGGATCACTTGTTTTAGAAAGTGAAACATAATATAATATTTCATCCTAATGAAATATTAGGTTTTTATGATTATGGCTTACAGATGACAAAAGAAACAAAATTCACTCTGAAAATTATACTGCGAAAGCATATTCACAGAAGGTTGAGTGGAAGGTAAAAGTGCAACAGAGATAACCTTGAGAGGATTGTCGAGAAAAATTTTTTAAACATTTGTGGAGCTTCACAAGCAGTGGACCGAGGCACAGCAAGAACCCACTTAGATAAATCCCACATGAAGGAGACGAGCGACTTTTCTCAGTTTAGGAGAAAAAACCCCCAAAGTGCTCAGTTCAAAGTAGCTGAGTTTTTATGCTCTTAAATCAAGATTCAGAATCATCTAGACAAAAATATAATGGCTTAGAATATTTCATTCTAATGCATCTAGTTCACTTTCTAAAATGCGACCATTTCTTTCACAGAGTTCTAGTTTTAGAACTGGCTCCAGATTTGGTTTGATTATGACAAATCACACGACAAAACACAACGTTCAATGTTACTGATCAGGAATTTCTACAACTTTTTATCTTTTTTTTTTTTTTAGGAATTTTGATGGCGTTTGTAAAGCCTATCTCAATGTTTGTGGATGCTTGAATTCTACCTGCATCTGCATTTGGATTTTAGCCAATTTTTCTTTTTATCATTTAGCTTGAAGTTGCTTTGACAGTAATCAAGTGGAGAAGCCACATATTTTACGCCGCTATAAAACGCTGACATAAAACTTCAGTTCAATCCACTTTTTGTTTCTCTGTCGCTGCTGTAGCTGAACAAGAAACTATAGTTTTCCCAAATAGTGACATGTGACATTTCTTGTGGTGTCACCTTCAAGGCTGATGGCAAAAATTAGATATTAAGCAAAAATTCATATTTCAAAGGTTGCTGATAAAGCATCCTTAATCTCTAAAAGTACTTTAGAAAGTTCCAGATTCTTTTTCAACTGCAGGAGATGTGGGTGTGGTTTGAGCGATCACAACATTCTCTGTATTTACTTGTAATTCAGAGTGTGGTATTGAGTCTAATTCTTCCAGAGTGACGCCTCTACAACCATTCAAAAAGCTGGAAATCGTCTTGAGTCTGGGGACGGGAAAACCGCTGAATAATGGCCTATTCAAAACATGTTAAACAGTCTCCCTGTTCCCAGCAGCAAGCAGGGGGCGCCAACTGCTCATTGGCTTGTGCACACGTAAAAACATTTGATAACTTTTTGAAGGCGCAGCTGATAGATAAGTCGTGTGTATAGTATTTTAATCTGGACCCTCCATTTCTAATGCCGCCCTGAGAAATGGCCCATATGGACCTGTAGAACAAAAACCCCTCTGATTCAGGACGCCTGTGAGTTAGTGTATTGACTTGGACTTTTCCTGACATCAGCCAGGATTCCTTCCTTTTCCTTTCGCCGTTTGTTCTCCACATGCAGAGCAGATCAGTTTCTGAGCTCTCCCAGACTTCTGTGCAGAAGATCTCAGCCCCAACATTAAACCGAAAACATCCTACTATGGTGTGCGTGAGCTTGTTTCTTCTTGCTCTGTGAATTACATGGATGGCAGATGTACGGATGAGCCAGGGGCCCACACGGTAACCTGGACCTCACCTGAATATTTGAACATGTTCATGAAACCGAACAAAACATGCGACGACTGAACGTTACTGACTGAACGGCTGTCATGCGTGCAGCCATTCTGGATTTAAGCTTCCTCTTCTGTGTGTTGATCAATCCAGACGTTTATGTGGCATTTATCTTCAGCAGCCAAAGAATCCCTGTCATCTGGTTCGATGTTATGCAGTTCCTCATTACTCATCCTTGATTTCCTTCCAAGTAAGTCTATTGTTTTTGGTTCATGCAAATTCAGTGGTTGTTCCTGCCTTTTCTTGTTTTACGTCTGCAGCAGTGTGTGTCTGTGCCAAAACAAAAAAAACAAAATTGTAGTTGTGCACAAATTACTGCTGCATGAAAGTACAATAGAAGTGATTTGAGGGACCGCAACACAAATAATCATGTCAAAACATAAAGCACAAAAATGAATGAAGCAAAACAACTTATTTTCTAATTTCAAGGGTTTTTATGGGTTTCCTCTTCAGTCGGCTGCAACAGGACGTGTCCTCTTCAGGTGAGGTTCAAGGACTGAATTAGGCATGTGCAGACTGAATCTGTAACTTCGTGTAAGAGTTCACCCATCTACTTATCTATATTTTGTTAAAAATATATAAATACCGCCAAGCCTTACAAAGTACACAAGAAGATTTTGAAAGAAAACAATGAAGTCTGGAGGTACCTCAAGGTATAATTGTGTTGAACAATGAATGGATGGATAAGTTTGCACTTTAACAAAATAATCAAAGTTTTAAAATTAAAATGAGCATTTTGATGTCTTCAACATAGTTACTGTAAAGGTACGCACTGCTACGAAACATGACATTTGCTCAAAAGCTCTTTTGAAAATTATTTTTATTCAAATGCTTCAAATAACTTGATATTAGAACATTGTTCATCATTTTCCAGACACTCAATTCACAGTTGCAGTTCATGTTGCAAAAACAAACAAAAATTCACAGATATGTTTTAAAAATGACATAAACATGCATAATAATAATTTTAAAAAAAAACTCAGGATGCCTGATACTACATACACATATTCAGGAACAAATCAGAAATAATTATAAAAACAAAATCACACTGCATATATAAATAATTATAATATTATTTACAATAAATTATTTATTCTTATAGGAAAACTCAATCAACTATTTTTTGCATGATCTGTCGATATAATGCTTGAGGTCTTCCTTTGATTTCTTTTTTTTTAAATAACCTAAAACATTTTCCTTTTTCACTTTGACAAAAAAAAACTTTAAGTCTTCGCTTTCGCTCACATTCACATCTTAAAAAAATAAAAATAAAAAAAATAAAAATATTAAAAAAAACAAACAAAAAAAAACAGCTCGACATAAAGCAAACAGTACTTCTAGATCCAGTCTCTGCTGAAACACGTCCAAACTTCACATTAAGCGCTCCAAAAGTCTCGGTTCCTCAGAAGCGACGCTCTTTTCTCTCTCCGCCCTTCAGCAGCTCTGCTGGTGCAGCGGCACACAGCTGAGCAGCCGCTGGAGTCCGGAAAAAACACCAGGCCGCCTGCGGCAAGATCTAAATAGAAAAGAAAAGAAAAGAAAAGAAAGACGTTTTGTCTTTAGATACGAGCTGTGCGGAAACTGCGACCCACGTACTACCAGGTATGTGTTGTTTTTAAGAGAGAACTGAAACTTACAGAGGCGGCGGCTGGACGAGTTGGGGCTGTTTGCTTTCCAGGTTGTTGTGCTCGATGATCTGGTCCCATTTCTCAGTGTCGATCCACAGAGCCCCCGAGAGAGACAGGCGGGCCTGGACGCAGGTGACCCAGCGGCACAGAGGGCAGGAGACGGTGTAGATGGCTCCCTGCAGGGTGGACATCTTCTCCAGGCAAGGGGCGCAGAAGGTGTGGTGGCAGTGGAGCACTCTGGGGACCCTCCTGGTGCGGGAGTACTCGTTGCAGCAAATGATGCATTCCAGTTCGTCGCAGGACATGGTGATTTCAAGAGATAGGAAGACAAAAGGCCTCCTGCTAAGAAAATAGAGAGAGAGAGAAAAAAAAAACTTTTAGACTTCACATGAAAAATGAATGTTTAGAACTGAGACACTGTTGACATAATCGCTATGGAAGAGACCGTAAAGTACTCACTTGTTCGGGTTCCTCTGCTGAGAGTTGTGTTCAAGGATAATGACTGACTGACTGACCTTCTGACTGACTGGCTGCTTCTTAAACGAAACTCTCCTCCCACTCGCTGCCTGAAGAGGCGGTCGCATGACTTACCTTTCCACAGAAGCGCCACCTGCCCAGAAGCAAACATGCTTTCTATGGAAATTTTTGTTTACAAGAGGCTTCAGAGTAAAAATGAAAACCTTTGTGGCTCAGTATAGATTCAGTCCTTTTTTTTTTCTTCTTCTTCTTCTTCTTCTTCTTCTTCTTCTTCTTTATAGAAAAAAGGCGGGAATCTTTATTAATAGATGATGTACTAGCAGACATCGTGTGTCTTTTCTAAGCATATTCTATGAGATTTTTATTAAACACCTGCACGGCAGGGTATTTATTTGCATTCAGTAGATGATCACACAAGGTGATCTTGGTGAAAGATCAAAGTGAAATAAATTGCTGTATTAGTCAAAGGTAAAGCGAGTGAATGCAAAAATCAGGTTTTAAACAGTGTTTCCATTCATTAAAACAGCTCTGTCAGCTGGACAGGCGTGCAGATATATTTGCTCTCCTGGTTGGCCACACAACCACATGTCGGTTTGAACGACTCTTCCGCTTCAGTTAATGAAATCATCATCAGAAAGCAGTAAACTTTGTATTTAACGTGGTTAAATTAGTCTGACATGAAATGAAAGTTGCTTTAAAAACCTAGGAAATCCATAAGAATATTTGTTCGCAGCACTGTTTGTATTTAGGCCAGCGGTGTCAAACTCATTTTCGTTTGGGTCAAACCAAGATCTTAAAAGCTCTTAAAGGGCCGGTTGTGCCAGAATGTATTGATAAAACCTGTTCACCAACTATTAAAATATCAATGAATTCTTCAAATTAAATAATAGTATTGAACATCTTTCCAATCCTTCCAGGCTTTCGTGAAACTTTTTATTTTATTTTTATTTATTTTGCAATAAAAATGAAAATGTTTGGAAATATTTGCAATATTTATGACGGTAAATGCGACTTTTTATTTATTGCTGTATAGATAATGGACTACAATCTGACATCAATTAAGGCTGAGGCAGCAGTTTAGTACAAATAAGGAAGTTTTTGACAATTTTTGAGAAAAATCTGCAAAGAACATGTTCAGTCAGGCAAACAAACATTCACTTGTTT
>NW_015116411.1:36396-37647 GCF_001443285.1 Poecilia latipinna | reverse complement strand
AATTGAGTGTTCCGCCATGTTGTAGTTCTGACCTTCTGCTCTGCCCTCTGTATTAAAGTGTTCCGCCATGTTGTAGTTCTGACCTTCTGCTCTGCCCTCTGTATTAAAGTGTTCCGCCATATTTAGAACTACAGAGTCTTTGTAGTCCAAACCCCAGCAGTTCTCCCTCTCTGCATTCTGTTGCTATAGTGATGAAAGTGCCCTGTGTGTGTCAGACTTATCTATCTTTATGAGACACCCAGTCAGTTTTAATGAAAAAAGCAGTCCGAACAACTGCTTCCCGTTCAGGATCCGTAAGCCTGATCCAAAAACCATTTGAAGCATATGAGAGGGCTATTTGTCATCTCATTTAGTACCGCGATTCATATCTGTAGCTCATTCACAGTAATTGTAGTGATGAGAGAAAAATGGTGTACGCTGAGCTCAGAACTTTTTCAGAAATGTATGTAAAACACTGGGGAGGAACGTCAGTTAGTCCTGTCCAAAACTTTGCTCTGAAGCACCTGGACAGAAAACCGTAAGCCCTAGGAAAATTTTGAAAACATTTTACCGGAGCAGGCATTCGTATCAATGTCATGACCAACTTTCATACCAATAGAGCAATTTTTGCACCCATGACAGCGATCTCAAAATTATTTTGGGGTCAAAATTCCACTCTTTTTCTCACTCTAAAAAAGCGGCAGTTGGTGTCAGTTACACTCTGCGTTTCGGCAGTTGGAAATTTCGCTCGTTTTTCACTTTTTACGTCGCCGTCGTAACTCCGATCCCCAATAAAAATAATAGCACCCATCTCGGCATCGAGCCGCACGTTTTGATACCATTTTTGTTGGTGGGTATGCAGCGGTACGAGCCGCATTAAGGGAGACGGAAGAACTAGAAAAATAGCTGTTCCTAGCGAAACAGCCGTGAGAATGCATATTTGCAGAATGACTGCAGCAGAAATGCAAGAAAAAGTAGAGAAAAGCTTAAGAAGTAGAAGAAAGCAGAAGAAATGGAAATATTTGAAACAGTTGAACAGTGAAACGTAGCAAACAGCATAAATGAGCAGAAGCAGAAATTAGTACACAACCAGAAATATTTGAAGAAGTGAAACTTAGCAAAACAAATAGCATAAAGGGCCAAAGAAGCATATTTGCAGAATGATTGATGGAGAAATATAAGAAACTTGAGAACAAAGAATAAGAAGTAGGAAAAAAGCATAATAAAGCTACACATGCATTGTAGAAATCCTTTGCCAAGTAGTGAAACTTA
>NW_015116411.1:0-31378 GCF_001443285.1 Poecilia latipinna | reverse complement strand
AAACAGTTATCTAACACAAAAAAAGCAATTACATGATGTAAAAATTGTCAAGGCTTTTATTTTGACAATTTTCAATAAGCTTCATTTGAAATGGTCACACTAATTTCATGTGTAATAGTGATCGGGTTAAATCAGTTATATGATGCTCAAAGCACAAGTAGTTCAGAATACCAGCCAACTCCTCCTCTATAGTAACAGACAGTTGCGCCATGTTGTAGTTCTGACATGCTGCTCAGGCCTCTGTTTTAACTGAGTCTTGGCCATAGATAGAACTACAGTTATGGCAGTTCTATCTATGGTCACGTCACGTGTCACGTCACGTCGCGTCGCGTCGCGTCGTGACGTCACGCCAGTCGCGTCACGTCACGCCAGTCACGTCAGTGCACCGCCTACGGCGGTGCACTCTCGTGAGTGGGATTTGCAGAGTTTTATTTTGAAACTTTCAGTAAACTTCATGTTCATAACCAAACTAATCCAATGTGTAACAGTGGTTTGGTTATTCCACCTGTATAAAGCCCAAAACAGGAAGTAGTTCTAACTGCCAGCTCAGCCCTCCTCTGTAATAATTGAGTGTTCCGCCATGTTGTCGTTCTGACCTTCTGCTCTGCCCTCTGTATTAAAGTGTTCCGCCATATTTAGAACTAGAGTCTTTGTAGTCCAAACCAGCAGCTGTGCCTTCCTCTGTATTCTGTTGCTATAGCGATGAAACTGCTGTGTGTGTGTGTCAGACTTATCTATCTTTATGAGACACCCAGTCAGTTTTAATGGAAAAAGCAGTCCGAACGACTGCTTCCCGTTCGGGTTCCGTAAGTCCGATCCAAAAACCGTTTGAAGCATATGAGAGGGCTATTTCTCATCTCATCTATTACCGCGATTCATATCTGTAGCTCAATCACAGTAATTGCAGTGATGAGAGAAAAATGGTGTGCGTTGAGCTCAGAAATTTTTCAGAAAAGTCTGAAAATGAATGGTGGAGTGCCTGAAGGTACCCTGTCACTTGATTTTGCTCTGAAGCACCTTGACAGAAAACCGTCAGCCCTAGAGAAATTTCGAAAACATTTTACCGGAGCAGGCATGCGTATCAATGTCATGACCGACTTTCATACCAATAGAGCAATTTTTGCACCCATGACCCAAAATTATTTTGGGGTCAAAATTCCACCCTGTTTCTCACTCTAAAAAAGCGGCAGTTGGTGTCAGTTACACTCTGCGTTTCGGCAGTTGGAAATTTCGCTCGTTTTTCGCTTTTTATTTCGCCATTTTTACACAGAACCCCAATAAAATTAATAGCCCGTATGCCGGGATCAAGCCGCACGTTTTGATACCTTTTTTGTGGGGTTTCTTGCAGCGGTACGAGCCGCATTAACGGTGACGGAAGAATAATAAATATTAAAGAGACATTCTATTGGGTGTAGAACAATAGGTGCCTTCCATGCAATGCATGGAGGCAGGTCAGTCACTGCTCTCCCTATGCATTGCTATGGGCAGGCCCCAATAACCCACCCAGAATTTTTAAAATTTGTAATAAAATCTTCATTACAAATTCTGGAAATTTCTTAAATATTTAGTGCCTTGCAATGTATCAAAAGATGACCTGGTCAGGTAAAAATCGGGTTTTGAAGACAAACACAACAAAGACACTAAATGCAAAAGATGCATTTTCCATTTATCATCTACAGTACACCAACTTTGCAACTAGAAAATCACCTTATTGATAGAAAAGTACAACTTTGTGGCAAACATTCAACTAAAATGTGGCGCAACTGTTTTAAAACTGTGTTTTTGTTAAGCTATGCATTATTATAGACACAACAAGGGTTCTCTCCTTGAGTTTAGGAGTATCTTTTATATCTACAGAATTAGAAAAAGGTCAGGTGAGGGACAGTGAGCGAAAAAGCAGACAAAGTCTAAAGAAAAACATTTCATTCATAAAGCCTGGAAAAATGCTTCATAAGCTCACAAGAAAGTTTGACTGCTTGGAAGAAAAATGGGAAGCAATGAGGGATGACAAAGACTAAGTGCTGGCTGAACAAAGACATTAACACTGGGCTTCCTGCAACAAAAAAAAGAAAGAAAAAGAACGATTAACCACATTATTGCTTGCCTACGTCTTTCCAGACTCTGCTGCTCTTGAAGCCCAGTTTCACAAAGTTCCTAGAGCCAAAAGGCAAAGAAAAAGTCCCTCGGTTGCGACAAAGATGAACTACCAGTAGTCATTACTGTCACTGCCCATTCTCCGACTCTCCAGCTATGTAAACAACATTTACGCTTTCATTAAATCCACGCCTGTTCTTCGAGAGTTTTTAGAAATGGTTGATGGTGTCTGTGACGCTTTGTTTCCCTTTCATAATGGTCTCTGAGCAGGGAAGGTAATTATAACAGGCAGTCCTGTGGGCTGAAAGGGGATGAAAGCCTGGAAAAAAAAAATACAATATGAATGTTTGTTAAATTGTTAGAGGAAAAGGGAAAAAAAAACTTCTGCACTGTATTTGTGATGGTTGCTTTTATTGCTGTTCTGTCCCAGAAAGTCAGCGTTTGGCATTTATCTGCACGATGAATCAAGTTTACCAAAGATTAGGTATGACCTCAAAATCTCCATTGCTCAGATGGGACAAAGTTAATTTTCGAGGTAATAAGTTTTATTATTTTATTGTATATATATATATATATATATATATGTTTTTTTTTTTTTTTTTGTTTCCAGGCTTGCAGTTGGGGTTGTGGTTTTGTAACTTTACAGCCTCTAATGGTTCAGTTCGTTTCTGTTTCAGAGTTTTTATTGTGTTTTCATCAGCGCTGGCCAGCAAACAAAAAAACATTTTTATTGGAGGCCTTGATTAAAATTTTGTTTTATAAAGCTCTTACTGAAACAAAATGGTAATAGTCTGGTGATTTCCCCCCGTGGGCCGCAAAGCTCGACAGCTGAACTGGAGCACCGTGTCTCTACCGTTTGTATGACAGTTGGAGAGTTCACGCAATCGACAGTGAAAATCATTAAACAAACTAGTGATTGTTGCTCCACAGTCCAGAAAAGTTGCCTTCCTGCATCTGTTTGCATGGACATCCTCTCGTTCTCTACATTCCTTGATCTTTTCCACATGTTGCCATGTTATGATCACAAACTTTATTGCATGTAATTTGGGTTTGTATGCGATAGAACAACACAAAATAGAACATAATTGGATGATATGTGTTTCTTTATAAATTTTAACATTTTGCTCCAGTTACAAACTTTTAGGGTATTAAAGGAACTACTGGCTGTGTAGGTCAAGGAAGTCTCTAGAGAAACATTACTGCACATTTTATATGCATAACGCCTCGAACACAGTCAGATAAGGTGCAAGCCGTGAATATTAATGTTCACATTTTTGGTTGGATTTGTTTCTAGACTTTGACTGAGCCATTTTAGCACATGAATATACAAACTAAACCCTCCAATTGAGGCTTTGTGCTGCTGAAAGGTTGACAACTTCAATATTTTTAATCCAACCATCTAATGACCCACGTCGTTTCAGGTTTTTTTTTATGAAAAAAAAAACATATTATGAAATGTTATAATTATGAATATAAATTCATATCCATGCAAAATGAAGGCAAACGCTTCACTCAGTTAAAAAGTCCATGCAGTGCGGATAAAATAACCCCAAACTTTGTATTTCTATCATCTCTGTGACGTAGAAATTGCGTGTCTTCTTTGAGTGCATGATGACACACACATTGGATTTACAAATTGGTTTGGCTTCTACTTATTTATGCACTTTTCTTGAGAGAACTGAAAGCCACTACGCCTTTAAGATCAAGCTACATTTTGTATCTCAAAGTTCCTTGAGTGCAAATGGAAACGGGAAGGCAATCTTTCAGTTTCTTTTGAAACGCCCTGTAAGATGAAACTGAGAACTTCTTGTTACTGAAATCTTTCTGCTCTATCTTAAAAAACTGTTGCTGTTTTTAACATTTAAATTGTGCAGTATTTCCAACATTTCCTTTGTCAATCTGTTTTTTTAATGTTTGCGTGCTGCGACCTTTCTTGGCCAGCTCGCCCTTGTGACAAAGGTCTTGATCTCAGCTTGTCTTCTATCGCAGTCAATAAAGTGTTAATAACAATTTTAAAAACAGTAAGCATGATTTGCGGACTTGGAGAAGCCATTTTGTGTCCCTCAGGAGTTTTGTGGCGGTACCAGGACCCTTGAAATGGGCCGTAGCTCCCAGTACGACTGGTGTCAGAGCTTGGAGAAAGGTCAAAGGTTGCCCTTTGTCACCAATTTTCTTCATAAGTTTTATGGACAGAAATGTGGTGACCTCAGAAATAGGTCTCTGCTTTTTGCAGACGATGTGATTCTCGTGTTTTCATCATCATCCGGGTTTTACTGGAGCAGTGTGACGAGAATCTGCATCTCCAGATCTGAGACCGTCTCCTTCCGAAGTCCCGACCCGAGTGAAGGAGTTCAAGTATCTTGGGAACGAGAGAAAAATGATCGACGGAAAGGATTTCACCAACTTCCCACTCCCTCTCTCAATTTTTCTGCGCCTTAATATTTAGCAGCGGTTCAAAGAGCTGAACTCCTCACACCGCTTTTTGTTCCCCCCCCCCCCTTTGTCACCTCTAAGTGGCAGCTTCAAGCGCTAACTGGAAAAGCACAGGAATTTAATAAGCCTTTTTAATAGTCCTCTTTATTTGCTTTAATCCTCACCCATGCATCATTTTCCCCCCTTCAGCTGAACGCCCTCCACCCGCCCGCTCCAGCCGAACGCGTTCATGCATGACAGTCTTAACTTCATAGACATACAAAGGCCATCAACGAGCGAGCTTTATATGCGCGGATACGTACGCGGGTGATGAATGTGTGGTCTCCTGATTGGTGTTTTTTTTCTCCCCCGTCTCCCGTCTTTTACATATTACGTTTCCACACATATGCGGCGGCGTTCAGATGTTGCCCCGCTTTCATCTCCCGCGCTCGTTTTATTCCCATCTACAGCAAAGAATGTGTTAGTTTTATGGGAAGTCAGCACAAATGCCAACAGACTTGTGATGTGCCTGCCAAACTATGACGACTCTATTGACGCTGTATAGCTGTCAGGCATCGGCTCAGAATTGATTAGACCAGGCATTTGTGAGGAGGTGAGGAGCTGCGGGGAGAGGGATGGGGAGCCGGGGTGTCTGGGCTGTCACAGCTTAATGAAAGTCCTGGTTATCCCTGCAAGGGTGGGGGCAAAAAGATGAATGCAAAGTGTGTAATTTAGGTGGAGGTATTTTTAATGAGGGGTTGATCTCGGCAGGTAACTTCCTCCAATCCCCAAACCCTAAGCCACCCCCCAAACCTCCTGTTCCCCTCCAGTCCCCCCAGGTTTCCTCGGTATATGGGGGAAGAATCCCCATCTGGTTGGACTAAACAGCAGATTAGCACATTAGCACTGGAAGAGGCAGGCATGCTCTGCAGGAAAAGACTCGGGCTTACACATGGGGCTGGCGCACATGCCGAACGACTCATTAGAAGCAAACATAAAAGTTGCACTAAATTAAAGGCAAACTCCGTGCACCTTCATTAACAGATGGTAAAAGTTTGACTCATGATTGGAGTATTTATATGCTGTGCACAGCCATCCCCGGAGCTGCACACATCTGAAACTTTGTCTTTTGTTTTTTTGTGTGTTTTTTCCAGCAAAATTATATCAACTTATTGCTTTTTTTTGTCTTCTTTTTTCAAAGAGGCCCTGCAGTGTTTGGGTTCTCTTATCCTTTTTTTTTTTGCCCCGGTTGAGACTTTCTTAGAAAAGTATAGGATTATTTCTTTCTGACAGTCGTGCACAGTTCTGGTTCGATTTTGCATTTGTAGAAATATTAATCTAAAGCATCTTGCAGAAGTGCTGAACTTTTTCGCCTTTTGTTTCGTTATGACCACAAACGGTGTTTTTGCTCTGAGTCACTAATGCAAAAACATGCGGACACGATACATTGTTTTACAAATTCTGCTCCTTTCTTAAAGGAAAATGTGCAAAAAGTGACATATTCTTACTCTGATAAGCCAAAATATCGTCCATTTGTCTTCTGAAGTATTGCTAACAGGATTCACATACGTGTAGCCTTACCTCGGGTTGTTCTGAAGTTTGTTAGAGAACATTAGTGGACAAATAGCTTCATGAACACCACCGCAGGCAGGTCAGGGAGAAAGTTGCGGAGAGGTTTATAGCTGGGTTGGGCTATAAAAACTATTCTGAGCCTCGAAGAGCTCCCAGAGATCTATTGGAATGGAAAAAAAAACAAGATAGTGCCAAACTGTAAACCTACCAATAAACTGGCAGACTTGAGAGGAAAACTTTGATCAGAAAAGCAGCCGAGAGCTCCACCGGTAATGCTGGAGGAGCAGCAGAGATCCACAGCTCATGTGGGAGAATGTCAACGTTGGAACTATTATTCGTCCAGTCCGCAAATTTGCTCTTTATGCCATGAGATGCCCACGCCTGTCACAAACCATGTTGGGGACACAGCAAGCATGTGGTCGAATGTGCTCTGGTAAGAACCGACCAAAATGCACATCACCCTGAACACACCATCTACATTTACTGAGGGAAAGCTGCTGAAACGCTTTCCTTCAATAGTGGAATGGTTTAGCAGGAAGAAAATTTGTGTGTTGGAATGGCCCAGTTAAAATTCACTCCACAATAAAACTGAGGATCTATTGGAAAGAGTTGAAAATTAACGTTCAAAGACACTTTTAATATTAAGACACTTAAGTCAAGCTACTCGGTCAAAGTAGCTTGACTGAGGTCAAGCTACTTTGACCTCAGGCTAATTTGAACATCAACACACTTTCAAAGACACTTGAAAATTAGCTTGCAAAGCAGACTTGCTTGAATACAACTGCACACCACACATTTAAGATTTATTTTCAGAGACAAAATGCACTGTTTCGTCTTGGTCTGCCACGTAAAATCCTAGCAAAAATACATTCAAGTTTGTGGTTTTCATTTGGCAAAATGGGTCAAAGTCCAAAGGTTACCAAGAGTTTCTCAAAACAGTGCATGTGATCCAGTTTGAATCGTCGTAGCATACATTCAAAATGTTCTTTAATGTTTCGTACCTCAAAAAGTAAGGTACAGTACAGTAAAAATGTGACACACTTTTTCTTTTTCATCTACACAAAAACCCTACGACCTCTACAGCGCCGACGGAAAAATTCAACAAAACCCGGGAGCACTGTTGAACCTTTTCATTGTGTAAAATCTATGCATAGCATCTACGCTCTTGAGGTTAAGAAAATCCGAGGTTCAGCGAAAGCAGAACAAAACAAAATAATAAAAAGAAAGTAAGAAAGCAAACATACGGCACTGGAGCGTGATGACTTGGTAACTCCGGTCCGGTGGAGCCAGCCAGATGTGTTTGCTTTGGAAGTAGGTCATTGGATGCGGCATCGTCCAGGGTGGGTGTTGTTTTAGGAGATACCGAAGGTGCTTTTCGCAATGTGCCCTTTAACTTTTCCACATTTTGTCACATTAAAGCCACAAACTTCGAAGAATTTTTTTATTGGGGTTTTATGTGATTGGCCAATAGACTGCGGTGCATTATTCTGAAGGAATAGGGAAGCGATACATGGTTTTCAGATTGTTTTTCCCCGAACGAAAAAAAATCTGAAAAGTGAAAGTTTCTATTTCGATTTAAGCTGCTCAAACTCAAACCCGGTGTTGGTCTCATTTGACCAAAACTCAGTCTCCTACATGGATTGTGTGACAAACTGCAAATTGGATGCTTTATTGCCTTCTTTCCTCTGTCACGACACTGTGTGCATAGCTAATATTTGATATTAACTCCTCCTGGCTGTTTTTCTGATGGACGTTTTTCTAGACCGTTTTGTGTGTTTAGGGAAAAGGCCACGTTTTGGCAGGTTTGCAGTCGTGACATTATTTTCTTTTTCAGATGACGAACTTTACGAGACGTTCAAAGATGGCATTTTATGTCCTAACCCAGCTTTGTCCCAAACTGTCTGAAAAAGCTCACGTGGTATGAATGCTTTAGGGAGGCAAAATTAAATCTTTACCTCGGTTATCTTCCACCTGACCTTTTAAGAACGGCTTATTAGTCATCCTCGCTCCCTATCCTTTCAAAAGACAGATTGGTTGAAGCTGGTCACAGGTTCCCAGGTTTTTTGTTTTGTTTTTTTCTAACCTCCTCTTTTAATGATTCCAGAATCAAGCTGTGAGAAACCACAAAGTTGCCAGTCATGGCAGGAAGGGGGTGCTGGGTGTGCACATGCCTGTGCGCTGGCGGCAATAAAGTGTATCCCATTGTGAAGTGCTGAGTTAGAAGTTGCTAAAATTTCCACTTCTGAGAAAACAGCTGGGGGAAACACGAGGTTATGTTTGGAGAAACTCCTCCTGATGCCCCGGTTCCTAGTACATCAGGACGACACACGGTCCGATTTGGGTATGACTCGCGAATTGACACCAAACTGGAGGATTATCGAGAATAAAAAGTGTAAGCCCGTTTCACATGTTACCCATCTCTCTTTTACTATCTTTGATTGAATTTAATTTCCCTTTGGGATTTGTAAAGTATTTTTTTATTCTTTTTAAATTGAATCTGAATTGAATTTGTTCACTAACAAAGGCCCGTCTGTCTACACAAACACGGTTTAACAGCCTCGTTTTGTCGAGCCAGCAAGGTGTGTTGTTAACAGCATAACACATGCCTAATGGAGACACACACACACACACACACACGCACACACACACACACACACTGGAGGCCAAGTTCATGCTGCCTCCACACACTAACTCTAAATAGTTTGGCCACACACTAATGAATGGGGAACAGACTTTAACAACTCTCTTTACCGAACAATAATCCACCTAATCATGTTCCCACATATTTTCTAACATGTATGACTCTTGAGACCGACTAAATATACAAACCAGATATTTACATACATTGGACAAAAAGATGCACCATGTTTTTCTCTCTTTCTGTGTGACCTAAAACTTTTCCAAGCCACTCTTTAAAATTGGAAACAAGGAGATTTAGTTTTTATTAAGGAATGAATGATCGACTCTCTCACTAGTTTTCTGAGTTTCTTCTTGTTTTCTGCCCCCACCACACACCTACAGGCATTTGTTAATAACCCACCTGTTCCTCATCCAGTAATCACCCCCCTCCTCGTACCAGGATGTATACCTCCATGTTTAGTCGCTCCTTTGTCGGATCCATCTGTTGGAGGTCTTTGCAGGGTGGCAACCCTGGACCCCCTTGGTGAAGTATGTGAAATAGTCTAATNAATTAAAATGTCAGCTCTTCAAACCTTTTGACTGGTAGAGTACTTCCACGCAAAAAAAAAAGATCTCTAAGAGAATGCTAATTACAAAGGCTCAAAATTTGTCGGTATTGATACTAACAAGAAGAGTACTTGTCCTGCAATAGGAGAGTTGTGCGTTCGATTTCAGTTTCTTCTGCTGTTGCATGTTTAACTGCAAGTTGTAAGAATGTGTGAGCTGTTGTTTGTATAACTTGGAAAGCGCAGCCTATCTTCAGTTTACTTGCCATTAGTACATTGTCTTTTGAATCTGAGCAGAGAAATGAACCAAATCTTAGAAAAAGCATACAGATAAAAACTAATTTGTCATGACCATGAAATTGTACTTCTCATGTTTTTTTGTTTAGAAAATGGATATATCAATGTGGATGGAGTAAAAATTGACATTGGTTTACTCAAATGAATGAACGAAATATTTTTATATCCGTGCCCATACCTATAAAATATAATTTGAGTTGGAGCGCTTGCTTAGAGAGTCTCTGAAAAATCCGTTTTACTTGGTATACAAGAAAAAATTTGTTTTAACCCGAGTCTGTCTACCCACCTAGCTAGAATGCTGATGGGCCTGGAAAGGAATGAATGAGTTGTTTCTATGGCAACTGCTCTACAACTTGAATGCATGGGGGAGGGAAGAAAAGGTCCTCAGTGGCTCACAGAAGGGCTGTTGTGTAACGAACATTTATACCTGTTCCTAGGCACAGTTTTCAAATCAGTGAGGACTGCTGCTTTGTGTATTTATAGCCTTTTGGGAAGTTATTTCATGAAATATATTTGTCTTTTATATGCAGACATTTTTCAACATTAATTAGTCACTTTGGAGGGCAACCACAAAGTATTCCTTCCATTTGAAAATATTAATATTAATTGAACACAGTTTTACCATGGAAGCTAATATCTTTCTCTAATTTGTGCTTTGAACAATTAAAGTAAATTAATTTAGTGAAACTAGTGCAAGTTCATGTAATACACTAATCAATAGCATCAGCAGGTACCCATTACCTGTGCTGAAAAGTAGCTCAAGGATGATATTGGCAATGAGCTGTTGGAGTGAATATAACCACTTGAAGTGAGTCTAACCTCTCACTGACTGTAAGTGGATAAGCAGAAGCCTCATTTATTCTGTCTCATTATTAATTAGAGCCTGAAATTCAAAGCCACACTCAGATTAGTTGCTATAGTTTCCTTCACCAGGTGAAATTTCATCTCTAACCGGTAGAGAATCCAGCATCTGCTGAAAAGTTTAGCACAACATGGAAAAATCCAAGCAGCAATCTATTAAAGGGAGGACAAAGAACATTCTGGTGGCTGTGGTTTTCAACCCAATATTGATGATCTGGTGTCATGTTGCAGAGCACTTGTGTGCCATAGCCAGCCTGGTCTGTAGTGTCTTCCAGATGTTACTACTTTTTTTTTAATTTTTTGTTATTGTGGTGTTAAATTACAGAATGGGCCCCATTCCACCGGGGTTTCCCCAGCAAACTCAAAAAGCCTCGTTTTATTGGCTGCTCCACAAAATAAAAGCCCTGGGGACTTGAATGCTTATTAGGATTTATAATCCCTGAGGTGAAACATGAGCTTTCCTAAATAGCTTATGTATTTTTTACTTTAAGTGCCATCTTTCTGATTTTTAGATTGCATAGCTGATTAAACCATTGCTTTCTTGGCAGACAAAATGTAGACTGTGTCAGAGAAAAAAGACATATTTGCAACTTGTACTGTTGGCATCTAACTGCTTTTTTTTATCGTCTCCCATTTTACACCCCTTCTTTTTGTTGCCTTCAGGCATAAATGCATTTCTGAAGCACTGTAATGTCTCCGATTGCATACATATTGAACTGCTCCTTGTGTAAAATAGCACTCCAAACTATTAATATTCATATTCAAACAAGAACAAAAATCATATTTAAAAAGTTATATGTATATCTATATAAATACATATAGCTTTTGGACCAATCAGACCTTCAGGTAGAAAGCTTGAAAGAGCAAAATGGAGCAACTTACCTACACAATGTTAAAACTTCCTGTTAACATCTGTCACTCAATGACTTGCCCCCTGAATGAACCACAGACAAGTCTTGACATGCAGTGGAGAAAATATCTTGCCTTTAAGTATCTTTTTGCACTCGGTCTGGTGTGTTCACTGAGCTCAACAAAGATCAGTCTTTTGAGTTTTATACTAAAGTGGAAATTCTTTCAAATGGCCTCAAACTGGCCATCTTAAACCACTGTTTGCCAAAATCTTCTTATAAAACCCACTGCCAATGTAACTGATTACTTTCTTAGTTTTCATGTTGTTGTTTGATGTTGTTACAAATATCAGCCTGAATTTTCTTTCATGTTTTCAGATTGATATTGAAGTGAATGGTGATCCTGTGGACCTGCATATGAAACTTGGTGACAACGGAGAGGCATTTTTTGTCCAGGAAGCCGAAGAAGAAAATGTAAGCGTAACAAATACACACATCATTAATTTGGAAATAAAATTAAACTGTTTATGACTGAAAGAAAAAAAAAGTTAGTTCAAGTTTCAAATAATGCATTTGAGAAAGCAGTTTATTATGCCCTTTTCAACAAACCACTTTCTGATGTGTTTGTAAAGAAAACGGCAAGGTCTGTATTGAGAAATCCACCCACTTTGTTCAGTTGACACATTTGACAGTTGCAAATGTTTCTCCTATCATGACAGCTCCTTGTGTTGCATTGGTCTCTACTGTTCTACTGTTGCATAAGCTTTCAGCCGCATATTGACAAATGTCCACTTCAGCAGATTATTCCTGCCCACTTGGCCACATCCCCAATACCCACAGAGAGTCACCTGTTCTGGATGTCGGCGGTCGAAAACCGGGCACCTAAAGATCCAAATGATGATGATCCTCTTGACCAAGAAGACCCACCTGAGCCCCCTGCTCCCAGTGCCACTGCCACAAAAAAGAAAAAAAGACGAAGAAAGAAGCACAAAGGAGACCCTCGCAGAGAAGAGCTGACCCCACCGGTGTCTTCTGGTAATTCTGTCGCTGCTACAACTGCTGCTGTGTCGGGCACTGGACAAAATGAAGAGATTTTTGAGATGGATCTCAGCTCTGATGAAGAATCCGCACCACATGTATCGAGGTAGTTTTGGGTTCAAGGACTGCTGGGAAAGGTTTTTAACAACATATATATTTATATATATTTTGCATTCTGGATGTAGGTCACCTTCAACTTCAACAATCCGTGACATAGACCCCAAACTGCCTACAGTCAGACATAACCTGGAAGGTTACCCGCTGTCCGACAGTGAATGGCCATCAGGCGATGGGTACGTGTAAAGCTAAGCTTTGCATCTCGAGTTGATCATAGATGCATAAAACGTTTTGCTCATTGTTTGTGTTTCACTTCCTGCCTTTTCAGCCATAGCTTGTCCCAGGCCTTTTCCCCAAAGAGCGACTCTGAACTGGTGATGAAGTCTTCAGAGAGTTTGTTGAGGGCTGAGTCCCATATGCAGTGGACCTGGGGGGAGTTTCCAGAAACAACTAGGGTAAGCACTTCTTTCCTGTAAAAGTCACAGCAGGTGCCAATTTGCCATGTTTTCTGAAGTGACATCTGCCGTTTTTAATATTTAGGTCACACGCAAAGAAAAACCTGAACCAATAAAGACGGTGACCATCACCCCATCAGAAAGCACCCACTTCCGCGTCATCCTCAGCTCAGAGGCTATGGCGAATGAAACGGAGACTGAAAAGGAAGATGGAGGCCCCTCAGTGTGTACCATAGTCAAGCCTGAGCCACGTACCCCTGTCACCACTGTAACACCCGGCAGCCTAACGAGCATCAGCACCGTGACGTCTGAGAGTCCTTTAACCCCAACAGAACCTCCTGATGTCCTTCCATCCAATGTGACCACCTCCACCCCTTCAAACAGCCAACATACCGATTCACCCTCCAAGAAGAAAGGTACGCCGGGTGTCACACATTCTGGTTTGCAGTGAATAAAAACATAAATAAGCAGAGCCTCACAAAGCCCTTGAACTTTGACATATTGTCACATTACAACTACAAACTTCTGTGTATTTTAACAGAATTGGTTATATTCGACCAAAACAAAAGCAGTGCATAACTATGCAGTAGAAGATGAATGATTCCTGCTGGTAAATACAATTTAAAAAATGGCTCCTAATTGGTAGGCAGTCCCTGTCTTTTCAACCTCATTGTAAATGTTACTGTTCTGTAGATTGCACGTTGTTCATCTTTGCTACTGGCTCACTTATGTCGCCAACCCATAGAGATCCATAGGCAGAAATCAAATACTATTCAAAACTCAATTGCAACAGGTTCTGCAAAGCATTGCCTCAGGGTAGCTGAATAGAACGGCACAGATATTCACTACTTTTGTTGTTTTAATCACACAAAATCTAAAAAAGTAAATAAATAAATAAATTTGTTTATGGTTGTAATTTGATATAAGGTCATTCTAAAGTAGCAAGTGATTTTATGCGTTGTATGCAGGAGTCCCAAAGAGGAGTCAGCATCAGGGTCCAGAGGACATCTACCTAGATGACCTAAATGTCCTTGAACCCGATGTGGCTGCAAGATATTTTCCCAAGAGGTTTGTTCACGCAAGAAACACTTGATACGCTCACTTCTTATTTATTAAACATGCGCTATATTTTAACACTGGAAATAATATACATTTCAACCTACGACTTTGAACATCCTTAACTTTTTGTCTGCCTTTCTGGTCCATTCGTTCTTTCTTCCGTCAGTGAGTCTGAGGCAACAGCAAAGCACTGGATCGACTCAGAGATGCGTTCTGGTTCCCAGTCTCCACAGTCCGTGGGTAGTGCAGCTGCTGACAGCGGGACAGAATGTCTTTCTGACTCGGCCAGTGACCTCCCTGATGTCACTCTTTCTCTGTGCGGAGGTCTCACAGAAAATGCTGAAATATCCAAAGGTCAGCAATAAAGTTTGCCTGCTGTTTTCAGATAATAAAACATTCATATCAGCTCTTTTATACGCAAACAGATTTGTTTATTATCAGTTTAGATGCATGTTTGTTAAAGCACTTTCAGGTACAGAAACTAAAATGTGCTAGATACTGGTTACATGTTGCACTTTACCTGTAATTAATTTTGAATTCCATCTGTGTTTGCAGAAAAATTTATGGAACATATCATCACATATCATGAGTTTGCTGAAAATCCAGCAATCATAGACAACCCTAACTTAGTTGTAAAGATAGGAAATAGGTTGGTAAGCTTTTTGTTTTATTCTATCTAATTCGAAAGCTTTGTTTTGTAGGAGTTCATGTGTCTGATTTAGTTTTTGTTTGTTTGATTTTAGGTATTATAACTGGACACTAGCTGCACCCTTGATTCTAAGTCTACAGGCATTTCAGAAGAATTTACCAAAGGTATTTTTTTTTGTTGTTAAATTTATTTTGTATCTTAATTATTTGCTAAATTCAAATAATGATTAACTTAGTAGTAAATATTTTTTTGTTTTTGTTTATAGGCTACAGAGGAGGCTTGGATGAAGGAGAAAATGCCAAAGAAATCAGGTCGCTGGTGGTTCTGGCGAAAAAGAGCAGACAGTTCAGTCAAACAGGTAGATATATGCTCTCATAAGTAATACAAGAAAACACTTTGCCCACATTTTATTAACAATATTTTTTTCCCAAATCTAGATTCTAAGCTACATTAATTGCTCCCAATACCTTCTCTTTTCTTTTTTTTTTTTCTTTAGTCTGAAACAAAGCTTGAAACCAAGGAGGAGTGTCAGCTAGAGGAAGGAGAACCCTCTATTTCTCACGAGAAATTGGCTTTGCCGTATGTACTATGCATTCATGTTTAAAAATGTGGAAATATTGAACATCAAACTAAATCTGGTCTTGGCAAGGAATTGGAATAAAGACATTTGTGAATTCAGGTGCATCTCATTAAATTAGAATTATAAAAAGTCATTTCAGTTATTCAATTCAAAAACTGATGTATCAGATTCTTTATATGCAGTTTTATACTAGAGCTGCCATTAAAGGAGTCTTTCTTTGGGATAGCTTATGGATTTCGTCTTTGAATAATTGATCTAGTTATCTTTATTTATTCATTTTGGGTTTAGCGTTAAGTTAGCACAGTAACACATGGAGGTAGCGTGTCAGTCAAATCTGGGCCAAAAATGTAATCGATAGAACACCTGTCTAACTTCAGAGCGCGTTCAACAGCTTGGGGGAAAAAGGCCCCCAGGAATTTTTTTTTTTTTTTTTTTTTTCTGGCTCATTATGATCCCTGCCAACAGATCTCTGCTTCTTCTCCTGTGTCACTCTGCTACTGCAGTGCATAACAAAACTTAGAGTATCCAGACCTCTTTTATAACCAGGCTTGCTTTTGAGTGACTCGACACACTAATGTACAGATGCACATACATATTGAAGGGACTCGCTGCACACACATGCACTTCGGAGGAATACTGTTGTAACGTGTGTTAAGAATTTTATGGATTCCCAAAAAGGCAAATTTAAATATCAACATTGAGAATTAATGTAGTTTGCAACACTGTAAGATGAAATACAGAGGGGATACATTTTTTTCCACATTTAACTTTACATTAACATTCTTGAATACAATACTGAACGTCAAGGTTCTTTATCATTGACCTTTTTATGGTTTCCCCTCTTGACAGTCTGCTGGACGACTCAAATTAGTTGTCTTCCTCAACAGGTTGCATCTGTTTTCTATTGGTATTCTGATTTTATAGAAACAAAATTTAGGATCATCAGCAATAATCCAAAATCAAAATTCTCATCTCATCTTTTAATAATTCACTTTTTGTATTGACTTATGGAAATAAGTTAATCCATCTATGATATTTTGCTTTGAGATGGACCTGCAGCCTGTAACTATAAAGTGACTTTATTTAATGTCTATAAGTTTTATCACTGTATTTTATGGGGTAAATAATTAACATAACTGTCCTGTAGGTCGAAAGCAGGAGACACCTCGAGTGATGAGGAATCCAAGGAGGTCAGTGCTGCGTCCTGCCAAGAGAGGCTGCAGCCAGCAGAAGGACATCATTCCACCCCCCACACTTACAGGAAGTCACTACGTCTTTCCTCAGATCAGATAGTAAGTGCTTTCTAAAATAGAATAGTTGTTCTTTTGTCTCATTATAGTTTTTTTTTTTGTTTTTGTTTTTTTTTTCATTTTAGCAAATGTAGTGCTTTGATGGCGCAAATATCTAACCCTTGCACTGTCTAAGCATCTATTCTGTGTTTTAGAGCTCTCCCTGCAGGCTATATATATATATATATATATATATATATATATATAATTTTTTTTTTTGTTTTTTTTTTTTTTGTTGGGCTTGGTGCCAGTAGGGGGCTCTAAAGACCTTTGCAGATTTTTGCATTATGACAAAACAATTTGTTCAGCAGACCATTGCCTATGTTTGGGTTTTCTTCTTGTGAATGAAATAGATTCTTCCTCCAGATGGCCTGACATTTTTCATTCTATTTTTTTATTTTTTTTTTCCCCCTAGGCTAGTTTGAAACTAAAGGAGGGACCAAATGACGTGACATTTAGCATTACCACTCAGTACCAAGGCACATGCCGTTGTGAGGGGACCATCTACCTGTGGAACTGGGATGACAAAGTCATCATCTCTGACATTGATGGTACCATCACCAAGTAGGTGTCTCAAAAGAAAATTTAGAGGCTCAGTAGGAAATAAAAGTCCAAAACTTTGAAAAAGAGTCTGTCTTGCATTTTTTTTTTCTTTTCATTTAGTGCAGCGCATATGGGAAGTTGGGGGATTATTTTTGGAACACTTTATTGGGTTTCTTTTTTATAAATGCATGCAAATATACTGGCTTACCACACTGCATATTTTTAGAAACTGCTATTCATCCTTTTGTTATGCTGGAGCCTCTTTGACTTTTGCTGCAAAATGGTGATCTATTTTAAAATCAGTGAAGGCCCAGATTGTCAGTCTTGGATCTTGCTCCGTAAACATTCATTATGCAGAAGGGGAAACATTTTTTTTTTTTTTTCTTTAGCAAGGCACCATCTGTAGCTCAGCACGCTTTATTGTCAACGATATAACTTTCAGTTGTTGGTATTTATGGCTTTCAGCTTAGATGATCAGATTAGACTGCAGGGCAGACAATAACGCTATATATAAATATTTGCAACTTGTGTGGAAGGTTTGCTGCAGTGTTCACATTTATTGTCACTTGTTCATTTCGTTGATATTTTACTACAAGTCTGATGGGGAAAAAAATCTCCACATGAGCAGAATAAAATTTATTGTGCTGCGAGTCCCATTTCAATCAACCAATCAAGTTTATCTGTGTAGCACATTTCAGCAGCAAGGCGGTTCACGGTGCTTTAAATAATAAAAGCGCTAAATTTGAAAGAAAATGCCATACAGCCAACAACTGAACAAACATTACATTTTGATGAGTACCATCACCAAAATTCTACACCTCAAATATGTTGGTCAAGACTGCAATAGTATTGTTGATTACATTATAAATCTCTGCAGATAATACATGTTTTTAATTTTTAAAATTTTTTAAAGAACTTCTTATTTAAAACTATCCAGAATGTTGTGCTTTTTTTCTGTTTTAGAAAATTATCTCACCGGTAGTTCCTCTTTTGAACCAAAACTGATGTCTGCAGCTTATTTCATGCCTGTTCTCTGACGTTTGACATCAAACAAGTCCAGATCGACTGGAGCTTATTATCTCAGCAAACCCCAAGGCCAGCATGTGACGTGGTGCTCTTTCAAGAACAGGTTGAAAAGTACAGGATCTATAATGAGCCCATTTACATCTCGTTCTGTCAGTGCACACAGCCATAAGCTGAGGGTGACTCTGTGTCTTCCCTATGGGGCCAGTAATTCTCATTAGCAAAGGAAATCCCATAAAGTTTTATATTCACCATGAAATGTTAATGTAGTGGGGTGTGGCTTATTTAACCTTCTCTGAACAGTCTGTACTAAGAATCCTATATATTTTTCTTTTTGCATATTTAAGCTGTGACTTTACATCTCTTCCTTTTTTGCCTTTTGAGCGGCCTGCCTCCCACTTGGAGGCTCTTCAACATAATGTCAATAATGTGCGTTTGTTTTTTAGATCAGATGTGTTTGGACAGATTCTCCCACAGTTGGGGAAAGACTGGACCCACCAGGGCATTGCCAAGCTGTACCACTCCGTGGCCGAGTAAGTGCACAACAACCGGGATTAATTACAGGGACAGAATGAATGTTTGGTCAGCGGTTAGGAGTGCCCGTCTTTGATTCCCAGTTGGCTTTCTGTGGAGCTGATATTTCCTCTCAGTGTTTGCGTGGGACGCTGTGAAGTGGATGACTCAGTGTGCTCAACTATAATCATGACTTAATTCTCGCTAAAAGAAACATTAACTGGATTTCTAAGAAGTAATTAAATTTGTAGTCCTAAACTTGCTGCTTTAAGTAAAGATTAGAAAAATCACCGCCACACAGGAGAAACCTCGGTGACTAGGACAGTTACTGTAAAATCTGCACTTGAGTAACAATAAAATTCTTGGATCTTTTCTCCTGAAGTTATGGGTTATGATGATGATGATGGTGGTGGTGGTTGTTGTTTGTGCAGGCTTGGAGTCATTTTCTCTCATTCGCAGGAATGGCTACAAATTCTTGTACTGCTCAGCTCGGGCTATCGGCATGGCCGACATGACGAGGGGCTACCTGCAGTGGGTCAACGATGGAGGCATCATCCTGCCGCGAGGACCGCTCATGCTGTCTCCCAGCAGCCTCTTCTCTGCATTCCACAGGTACAATAAAGTGTGATGATGGCCAACACTTTCCTCCAGAAAGTTCTCATGCACATTCCATTCTCATAATACCAAACCTTTGTTTTCTCTCTTGAAGCCTGGATTATTTCTTCGGTAAATAGAGACATATTTATAATTATTTAATTCTTGAGCTTATGTATGTTAAGAATCTTAGCTGATATTTTGTAGTGAGGGTATAAATGACAATTTCATTCTATTTGCTAATAGATTCAGACAGAAAAATTCATATTTTCTGATCAAAATGTATTCGGGGTTTAAACTAATCATTTATCATTGGATAGCTTGCAGCATTTGTGCTTTTTACTCATGACATCTTGTTGACTGGTGAACCAGTCTAACCCTTCACCTTCTGTCAGAGTTGCTAGTTTTGTGTGGACTTTGCTGTCAGTGGTTTGTTGGCTTTGGTACATAATTTTGTCCTCGCATATCTTCTGTTTTTAATATACAACAATATGTACTGGTTTATCAGATATGATCTGAAAAAGTAATGCTGCAAAAGGATGTAGTAGATCCGTGTTTATATTTTAATTAAACACTGCTTGGGTGTACTTTGAATTGTGCGTCAGAGCCGTGGGAATGTTTTACATCCTTGAAGACTATACTTTGTAGTTGCTATGGCAATGTACTTTTTAGTCTTGTATCGATGGACGTCGGTAATTTTCAAATGTTGCCTTTTCAAAATGAGTGTCTTATTTTATTTGCTTCAAATACAGACCTTTTTTTTATCAAAGTATTTTATTAAAGAGTCTTGGCATCTTTGGGTTGTGTTTTATTTGTCTATTGAAATTATAAATTTAATAGAATGGATTATTAAAAAGTATGTTTGACATAAAACAACCATATGACTTTAATATAAACAGAGGACTCATGAAACTTCTTTTTTTTGTTTGTTTGTTTTTTTTCAGGGAGGTCATCGAGAAAAAACCAGAGATCTTCAAGATCGAATGCCTTACAGACATCAAGAACCTGTTTCAGAATAACAAGCAGCCTTTCTACGCTGCCTTTGGGAATCGAGCTAATGTGAGTTAATGCGTGTTAGAAAATCTCAGACTGCCAGATATTGAAGTGCTTGTTTTTTTTTTTTTTTACATGAACTGCTTTTTTTTTTGCACTCAAGGGGGTATTGCAATGTCAACATGACTCTTTGGCTATCAGTTAACAGACACAAACAAGTGAAATCAGTACAGGGCTGAACCAGAGTTGAGGTCACTTGGTAAGTTTGAGTTTATGTGAAAGGGAGGGAAGCTTGGCCAGAGTATCATCCTTTTCTGTCTTCAGCTGTATAAACACAAACACCCCATGAAGCAACCATAGAAACTTTGTTGCTCAGCAAAGGGGAAAAAACCCCAAAACAAATTAAATAAACAAACACAAAAGCTGATCTATTCTAAACAGCTGAAATATTTCCATCGAATGCTCTTAGAGGAACAAAAACAGGAAATATGTGATTAATGTCAGTGACTTATCAGTGTGCATGATTATGAGGTTTATCAACGTTTCTCTTGAGTGGCTTTCCAAAGCTTTTATAGATGTTCTTTATTGAGGTTATAATTTTTTTTTTTTTAAAGGCGGTGAAGAGACCCTGATGTGTATTTCCGTCTACAGAACCTGCACACCCAAGACATTTAACACTTCATTTGGATTCGTTTCAGTTCTAATTTTCAGCATGTGCAGTAAGCCTCTTGTCATCGTCTCCATTCAGGATGTTTTTGCCTATAAGGAGGTTGGAGTCCCGCTGTGTCGGATCTTCACAGTTAACCCCAAAGGAGAGCTGATCCAGGAGCAGACCAAGGGCAACAAGTCATCGTGAGTAAATAAAAATAAAATAAAGAAAAATAATGATCTAATTGAAACTGCAAGTCACGGTCTCTCAGGGACTTTTCTTCACTTCCTCACACTCAAAATCAAAGCTCTATACTTGCTTTGTTTTGTCCTTAAGTAGCTCATGGTTGTAACTGTCTCAGTTATTCTCCAACTGCCTAATGATGCTTCTGTTAACACTTATTTTGTTGACATTTAGGCTACTCTTACTCTTTGTCTTAGAAATAAAAAAAAACTACTGTGAACTGTGAGCAATTGTGCTTCTTCTGGTCCTATTTAAAGTAACAAAAGTTCAGTTTTCCAGTTGCTCTCAGGTTAACCAAACAGAACCACCTGGATTCAAATCGAGTTGATTTAAGAGCGACCTGTGCTCTGACCATCCATTGAGGGCAGAGCGCAGGGTGGGGGGGGGGCAGCAGAAAATCTGAAACAGTCATACTGCGTTGATGCTGTACACAAATCCAAATGCACTTCAGAAGCTGAGATTTAGTTCAAGCCATTACTCTGTTTGGGTTCCAAGATTAGAAACTGAGTTTAAGGCAGGATCAGATCAAACCAGAAAGACGGATACAGAGTATTGAGTTTTTAACAGGACTTGCATAATATATAACCATGACCTCCTAAAGTAAAAGGTAGAGTAGTTGGATTAAAGTGTGAATTAATATCATCAGACTGAACATACAGTCGAAGACATGACTTAGCAGTTTTTCATTTTTTTAACAGTTCTAAAACATAAAAAATGGTAAAGTTTTTGTTTTTAGTATGACCCGTCAGCTACTGCCAGCAGAATCATACAAATGTATCATTTACAAACATATATTCTTTTGGAAAAATTGAGCTCAGCAAATGATTCAGCCCTCAACAACAATTATAGTTACTCATATAAAGGCTTTAAAATGAATGAAACATCCATTCTGACTCTAGTTTGACTTTGCTACAAGCTCAATAACATCTTGTCTGTATGAGATGGAAATTACAGGCTTTGCAGCAGTTTCATCAGGGACTTTATTCCAGTAACACCATATTGGAATCGAATATAAACATCTCTTACAATAAAATAGAACTTTTCAAAACCTTGCTATACCTACATACTAGGAGTCAGTCATTACCTAAATGCATGTTTGGAGTCTTTTACTGTTGAATAAATGTTGTACATCACTTCTTGTAAGCTGCTTTTCTGTAAATATGAAACGGACTAAAATTCTCTAACACGCTTCTTTCCGTCCACAGCTACGGCAGACTTAGTGAGCTGGTGGAGCACGTTTTCCCTCTGCTGAGTAAAGAGCAGAACGAAGCCTTCGTGATGCCCGAATTTAGCTCCTTCTGTTATTGGAGACAGCCGCTACCAGAAATCAACCTCGACGAACCGCTCTAACCGCTGCACAGACTCTCACCCAGCCATTCATCTGTGCGGGGACGAGGCGTAAACAAACGTGGAGTGGATCCAATAGCACTTAGGCACACACAGCTCTACGACTACCAGAGAAAACAGGGTTAAGACGAAACTTAAAACATAACTTGAAAACTGTATTTATTTTTCACGAGTGGAGATTAACATCAGCTGAAACTTCAACCACTGGAAAACGGACTAATCGCTTACTGGTGCCAGGTCGCTCTGCTCGACGACCGGCCTGTAGTTGAGTGGTGCAGGGATAGCAATCTAAAATAAATATTTTTTCAAACAGAATACTTTTAGTAACTCAGAAGGCACTCAGTTTCCTAATTTAATTTCATTTTACACATTTCTTAATTATACAGTGTGAGAGGAGTTTGGTGAGACCTGACGAGAAAAGTGAACACGGATTGTAACAGCTGGCTGATGTCAGATTTCCCCCAACCGTGATGCTCAAACTCATTGGTTTGCAGGAGCCTACTGTAGCAACGCTGCTTGAAGTTCAGTTTTTCTGACACTCTTTACTCACGTCGCACATTTCTATTGGCTTCTTCTAAAGGTCATGAACTACGTGCGCAGTGAGTTATGTTCGATATTGTTTGTAATCGAGGTAAAAACTCCGTGTATGCCAAGAATGTATGGATCCGCACTTAGTTGCGGCAAAATGAAGCAGCTTCATGGTTTATTGTCCAGCGGTTGTTGTAAAATGTTTGTTCTGTTGTACAAGCTTTGCAGACCTTATGTGTTCTGTTAACAACAGTAATTATTTAAAATTAATATATTAAGTTATTGATTTCTGTTGTAATTCCATTGCTTGTCAGGAGAAAAAAAAAAAAAAAAGGTAATTTATCTCCAGTGTAATGAGAAAATACTTAAAATTGTATTTTGTGTGGTTGGCCACAAATTCTTGCGCGCTTAACCAGAGCTGCTCAGCTTCGTGTCCGATCTCTCTTCAGTCATGTCTCCCACAGCAAGCTGTTTATTTTATTTAATGGTGGAGCTCTCGACATGCAAGGCACATAAAGATTCCTAGCAAACCTCAAAGTCCACAGCTTTAGTATTAATACATGTAAATATAAGCGATGACGCTCAAGTTGCGACAGCGAAGATGGGGCAGATCCGAAAGCAGCTTAAAAATTAGGGATTTCCGTTTGAAAGCTTCTTCTATGAAAGATTATAGGATGTTGGTGTGTGTGTGTGTGTGTGTGCATGCATGCGTGTATGTGTGCTTACCTAAATCACTGAGTGCTGCTGGTGGGGTGGCAGTAAGTATCCTGCACTCCTTCTTTATTCTCCCTCAGTGGCTTTTTCCGAGACTTGTCCAATGCACTTTGTCTAAGCTGCAGACTTAAACACTTGCATCTAACCAACATGCTTTTCATAGGAGGTAACCTAAAGTATGCCATTATTACAAAGTGAAGAGTTCTACTTTTTGTCTTTAACATCTATCAGTTTTATCTCAAATATAATGATTTGAAGAAGTGTTTTAACAGTGGAGGGTTTTCTTGTTTTGCAAGTCAAAACTGAGAATGAAATCTTAAAACAGACATAAGGCTGTCATCCCGACCGCCCCCTCCCCCGTAGCTTCATTATGCGTGTGTAATTGTGCATGTTTATTAGTATGACAGATAATATGAGAACTGATGGAGTTTCTTTGATGAGCAGAGGAAAGAGATATTAGTTCTAGTTTGGACATAAACAGGAAATACTTGACTTGGCTCTTCCTTGGCTTTATGTGTGATTTAAAAGAACATGATTTAATGACAGGATCATATCTTTCTCCCGAGTACAACATAGGATGTGCTTTAGAGAACTGAACAAAAGGAACCAGATTACGTGGATGGAAAGAAAAAGAAAAAAGAAGCACAACGTAAAAGCTATAGCTACATCTAGTTTCTCTTAGTTCGAGTAATGTTGCTCTGATGTTTTGTGATATATGATGTGTGTTTTTTGATTCCTTAGCGTCTTCTCTACAAAGTTTGAAGTTGGATACGTTTATCTTAGAATTAACAAAAGGAATTTCATTCTTTCTATGAAAGTAAAGCATCTTGTGTGAAAGAATCACACTTCATCCTCTATGATTCCAGGATATATAGTATAAAATGCTCTCACTCACTGCTGTGAAAAAGGATCCGGTGTATATGCTGATCATCACGTTTTTCTGTCTCGATGCCTTTTTTTTTTTTTTTTTGTTCATGTCATTTCTTACAAACGTACATCATAATTTGTTTTGTTTGGATGTAACGCTTGCTCTTTGATTGTTTCTGACAAATATAAACACCTTATATGTATGCTGTGTTTGATTTGTATAGAGATGTGGTTTAAAGTATGTTTGAAGAAACAAATCTCTGGTAAGAAGAAGAAAAATACAGGCCTGACGAAATTAGCAATATGTGGCTTGTTGGTCTTATTTGTATTAAATATCTAACTAAATCCATTTGTCTCTGAATCGCTTCTCATTTTAAGTCAGTAAAACTTAAAACCAAAGGCTGCTGGAGTAGCTTTGACTTTTAGAACCAATACTTGATGCCATTTCTAAAATGCATAAAATATATATATATATATATATATATAAGCTCAACTCCCTTAGGTTGTTAAATATTTCACAAATCTTACTGAACATCAAAGATTTATAGAAACGGTAAGCAGAGCAGTTTTGAATTCAAATCAGAATTAGACTTTTAGGGCTTAACAGAAACTGAACTGATGTCTAGAAAGTTCTTGTCTTGGGAACATTTTCCAAATCTCAGGAGTGACGGGGGGAGTTGGAGAGAGACTTTCATGCACACCCACTTTACGCAATATACCCAGGGAGGATTTTTGCCTTCTAACCTCGTCTCTCTCAGAACAACTTCTGAAGGTGGCCAAGTTTGACATTTTCAAAGAATCTGTTGCAACTTCTCCGTCTTAATGTTATTTACAATACATTTGTTTATCTGCAGTTTCTTGGCATCTACAGTAGGGGGAAAAACGGAAGCTCTTATTGTGTTGGAATACCCACCAAAAGTATTCACTCCTTAACTTTTCTCATTGTCCCACTTTATGCTCAGGATCTCTCTAAGAACACAAGTAGAGAATAATTGTAGAGTGGAGGTAACAAAACACTGGTTTTCGATTGTTGTTGAAAAAATGAGATGATTTTGTTGCAACACGGTGAAGCTCCATCTTCCCATCAGCTCAGACCAACATCTATGTCCCTGCACAAGAAAAGCAGCCCCACAGGATGTTGTTGCCAGCGCCATGTTTGAAAATGATGTCCTGGATGACTTTGGCACACATGGAGCAAAAATGTAGTTTTGGTTTTATGTGAACAGAGCACACGTTTGCTGCTGCTGCTGTTTAAACAGGATTTCTTATGGCTTTTCTTTTGCCCATCTTCAACAAAAGCCACATTTGTGGAGAGCACTGCTAATGGTTGCCATGTCAACACATCCTCCCTCAGCTGTGGATTGGTGCAGCTCCTCCATTGTTTTCACAGGCCTCTCTGCTGCTTCTCGGATTGTTTCCTTTGCCTGATCCTTGAAATTAAACAGCTGACAACTAATTTTATGTAGGGGGGAAATTATAGAAAATCGTGCTTACCAATTTTCAGATTGGTAAGCACTTTCAGATAAATTGAAATTTACGTACGATCTTCCTTCCACTTCACAAATATGCACAACTTTGTTTCAATCTGTCATTTGAAATGTTGTACAATTAAGTTCCCTGAAACTGCTTTTATGCATTTTATTGGTAAACAACAATTCACTATAGATACAAAAGTTCATTGTAACAATCAATATATTAGATACAAACCCTGCCTCTTGAGCTCAGGTGTCTTTCTGTTAGTGGCTTGCAATGGAACAGCTTCTTAAATGAACATATTACTGGGAGTGTTCCCACAACAACGCAGCATAATAATCTGCAGCATCCCAGCAAGTCAGTGTAAAATAAGGTTTCATCATTCTGTCCAGTCTGGGCGTCTGATGACGAGCGTCTCAGCTGCGTTCTGGCTAACTTCTGGCCGCCGGCGAGTACAAGTAGATGGCACTGTAGGTGGAAAGAACCTCCCCGGAGTTGGTCGAGGCCAGCTGGCCTCCGATCCTCACCAGACTGACACGGTCTCCTTTCCTCAGTGGTAGAATCAGACTGAAGGACACGGTTCCTCCGCAGGCGCAGTAGGCACTGTCCGAGGCCCTGGTTGAGCTCCTGAGTCTGTGTACGCTGCGGTTTGAAACGGAGAGCAAGGCATCTATCCACTCGCCCTGCTTTGCAGTCAGCAAGCCTGAAATCGAGTATCGGCCCTTGTGCGGAACAGTAAACACTCCTACAGACAAGAAAAAAAACATGTAATATTAGAGTGATGCTGTTGAATAATCATAAATACGCTGTTATGTGTTGTGGATGGACCCTGTATAAAGACCAGCACATCTCAACACTTTATACATTTGCTGTAAAAAAAAAAAAAAAAAGACAAACTAACCTTCTGTGTCATTGTTTGACACTAAAACAGGATACATTGTTCCTGTTTTGAGTTGGCTGGGATTAGAATAGAATACATAAAGAGTTTTTGTCTCTCATTGTGGAATCATGAGGTCTGCAGATTTTTACATGTTGTTCTGGGGTTTCTTTTGACCCGTTGGATGAGTCACTGATTTGTTCTTGGAGTAACCTGGGTAGGGCGGACATTTCTGAGAAGGTTCACCTAAGTTCGGGGATAATGGCTCTCGCTGTGGTCGTCTGGAGTCCCAAAATGTTAGCAAAAGCCTTGCAACCCTGTCGTAACCAGCAGACGCCAATGAATTAGTTCCTCTGTTCCTCAATTTCTTTTGGCCTGAGCATTGTCTTTTGCTTTCTAAGATGTCTTTGTGCCGGTACTGGCAAATAAAAGATCTTTGAAGTTGTTGCAACATGACAAAGTTAGAAAATGTCCAAGAGGCATCGAGACTTTTCCGAGACAATGAAGACGTGGTGATAGTTTTTCTTTTGGACATTTTACAAGAATTTGATTTATGAACAACCAAGAATCCTGAGGTGAAAGTGAACGTGGGTTTGTACCTGTGTGGGGGTTGTAGTGTCCTCCATCGTTGACTAGCACCTTGTTAAAGCGAATGACGGCAGCATTTCCAATGAAGGTTGGGCTCTGTGTGAGGCCGGCAGAGAAGGAGAACTGGTCTGCAGAGACGCTCCTGTTCACTGAATCTAGATCAGGAAGAGTGACACAGGGCTTACATGTTGCTACATAAATCTGATCATAAACTTACAACAAGTCCCAATATCAGGGATCGATATTAAACTCTGAAAACAAATGCCACAATTTTTTATGTTTTTTTTTTTTTTTTTTAAATAGGAAGGTAGTTTGAGGAAAGATTACCTGGCGATTCTGACACACGTGGATTCAACGGGCTCAGAGGCGCCTTTGGTGTTACTGTAGCTACAAAGTAAAACATTGTGGTCAAAATGTTATCCTAAGTGCCAAAAACTTGAAAACGGGCATCTTTACTTTCACTGATGTTTTATTTATATTTCTTCTCCCTTCGACATCAATGTGTAAAGTTCAATTGCACAGCAAGCTGAGAATGATCTGCAGTAATAATTTAAATAAAACCAGTTATCAGAGCCAGTTTAAAACTTTGTAGCGGGCGCCTGCAGACGACTTAAAACCCTTCACAATCTGCCCACACCTTCTTGAGAATAACACATCCAGTTCCCACTCCCTCGCACGTCCAGGCTACAAATTATTCACAGCTTTGTTCCAGCTTTTTTTTTTCTTTTTTTTTTTTTTTCATTTTTGCTCTGATGTAAAAGAAAAGCTGCAGATGCATGCACTGTAACAGCTATCGTACCTCGTTGGCTGGTTGGCTCAGGCTTGGAAGGCGTAGACTGCAGAGGAGGATAGCCTGGAGGAGACAGATGACAAACACATTATGTTTTATCACCAACTGAAGACAGAGATGAGTTAGGGGTGCTTCTGCCAGAAGTAGTTTGGTTGTATGTCTAAATATCATACCAGAGACGGTAGAAAAAGTAAAACAGCATTCACAACACTTGCAAATATTTCATATTTTGTCACTTTACAATTTTGGACCTTGATGCTATTTCATCTGGGTTTTACATCACAAACCAATTAAAAATAATTCAAATAAAGTTAAAAATGAGTCTCAGTGTAATGCAGAAAACTGTGTGACAACAAACTACCACTGCACATGATCCTGAATACAAAACCTTCACTGTGGAGTAGGGCAGTGGCGACATTACACTTGCTTCCATCATGTGGAAAATTGCAAGAGTTCATATAAAGATGGAACTATGCTGAAGATTAACTACCAGACACAGGGCAATCCAGAAAAAAAAAGCTACAGTGAAATGGTGTAGATAAGAGTCTAGTCAAGAGTTAGATTGCCCAATCAACAATCTTAAAGCTTTATGTTCACAGACGATACACATCCAGTCTGACTGAGCTTGAGCTATTTGCAAAGATAAATGGCTAAAACTGCATGTCAGTTTCCAATAAAAACTAGCAAAGTGTGTGGCTGTATTGTAACAAAATGTGAAAACGTTAAAGAGGTATGGAAACATGTCAAATATTCTAATCTTTGGATTCTCTGTTTCAGACTTTTGATAATCAGTGTTTAGCAGTTGTCTATGTTTTCTAACCTGTGGGGTGAAGTTAGGAAAAAAAATGTTAATCAAAATTAAAACATATATGTAATGTCTAAAGTTTGCTGAGTTTCTAATCCTGGTGAGTTTTATCTAAAAAAAAAAAAAAAGAATTTGGATGTTTTATTATTTTAAACATGCTGGAGAGTAACTCTGTGTAATCTAGAAGAACAATCCCCGCCGCCCCCAAATAAACAAAACTACAAGTGAAACACAAGAAATGTCATTTCTGAAAATAAGTTTTGTCTCTTGGGTTAAGGTTCTGAAGCTCACTGGCAGTACATGACTTGATCTCCCACACAATAAAGTACAATTATAACTGATGTAGGCTGTTCTCTACTCTTTACTGCCAAACAAGATAAAGGTGAGAACAGAGCCTTTTTTTTTTCTTTGTTATTTAAACTTCGTCCATGCAATGCATTTAATTAACTTCAGAACCAAGTCTGTTTCCTTTTGTTGTTTGCTATTTTATTGGATTTGGCCTGCACTGACATGCCCTGGGCAAGTGGTAAGAACAATTAATGGGGATGACAGAACATCTAATGCAAATTTATACAGCTAAAGCCTTTTATGTGTTATGCATGTCAGGCCCGGAAGAAATAAACAAACCCGATGTAACTCTGAACTCGGGAGTAAAGCCTGTGGATGGAGTAGAAGATCAAATTCAACAGAGGTTTTTACTTATTATTTGGTAGGTTTTTAATCATGTACACTTGTGCTAGATTTAGATTTTTTTTCCTATCCACCTTTTTCCTACCTAAAACTTAAAAAAAACTATAATCTAAAAAAAACGTGCCTGATCTTGTATATACCTTCTTTACCCTACATATAATACAAGCATTCATATTACCAGATGTACTGACAGAGGAGATCAAACAGAACATTTAAGATTAGTCGCCACTCTTTATGAAGTCAAACAAAAAGCAACAATACTTGACAAATGGTGACATGGTGTGATGATTTAGAAAAATGTAATATGTTTATGCCAATATTTAGATTTCTACTGACGTGTGAAAATATGACTTATTGGTACTTTGTGTGTTTAAAACAATCCAGAAAGTAAAACGGATTGTTCAACTCACCTTTTCACATGCAATGACATGAGCCAAGCAGAAACCACTAATCAGTGACTACAGAAGCAGCATCTTATTTTATTACGGGTGAGTTTGGTGGTTGGTAAGGTGTATCAGGGTGGTTGCAACTTTGTGAATACGCCTTGATCATTCTAACCTAAAAGGAAACATTTTAACTTGTATTCATTGCAGGATTATGATGCTGCCTCATGCTGCTTCATGCAGACCCTCTGTCTACACAACAAAGATTCACTCACCTCGGTGTGCTGACTGCTTAATGTGATAAAACAGCTGGGTGGTGCAAAATATATTCCTAACAATTCACCTGATATTTATTTGACCAAACTGTGGCACTGATAGATTGTGTTCAAACCATCTAAGCTTCAGCCTGAAATGGTCAGGTGATCATTGAAAAACAAACAAACAAAAACAAGGACAGTACTGTCACAATAAGCCTAACTTTAACCCCAGCAGAGCTCACCTGGCGCTCCAGCAAACCCTTGGACGGGTTTGCTCAATGAGTCCTCGGCTCCTCTGCGCACATTGAGTCGTCGGATGTATCCCGGGGGTCCGGCCTCTCCCGTTTCCACCACAGGCCTTACAGGAACCAGAGGCAGCGTCGGCAAGCGGGGATGCTGGGGATTCAGCGGCTGGTTTGGCTTGCTGATCCTGATCGCGTGTTTGTTGCCCTGTGTAGGCTGGTTGGAGCCCGAGGACGGTGGAGGGATGACGACGGGGATGTGGATCTGTTTGATTCGGGCTCTGCTCTGAGAAGTGTCAGGTAAAGAAGAGGGGCGATCTGGTCTCAGTGTCATTCCTTGGAGAACAAAAGAGCAGAAAAAGTGAAGTTCACTTGCACACAGAACAGAAAGCGTTTCCGTAGAAATCAGTTGAAAGGCAGAGGAACAAAATAGGAATCCTTCAGAATCTCCCTGGACATGTCTCCTATCCTATGAATCTTCAAAAGAAAAGTTTCTATTTAGTTGACATACTGAGTTTTACCTATCGCTGCACCTCTCAGTCACATTACCCTTCATGAAAGCAGGCACTGAAAAATGTTCTAAGCAAGGAGATTCATGTGAAGAAGGAGACGACATCACTGCCTCCTAGATCTCCTGAAGGAATAGAGGGACATCACAAAAGTGTCGTCTGAAGTGAAAGCAAGCAGTGAGTGTCCTGAGGAAAAATTACTCTGAATATCTCTTTACTGATTCAGCTGTTTCGAACAGCTAGAGGCCAGAGAGACTTTTTCTCTCAGTGCAGTTACAATAAATTGTTCTGTTTGGTGCTTTTTGCAAAGAGCAAAGGAGTGATGTTGATTATATTGAGAATAGATAAAGTAAT
>NW_015116410.1:59546-64518 GCF_001443285.1 Poecilia latipinna | reverse complement strand
TGCTACAATTACACTTTTGGTTTATTAAAATTGCTAATGAAGTAACCTTTTAGATACTTAATTCTATAACAGAATTGTACAAATTGTCAATACATTTAAAGTTTACAGGCAACATGCTCATGAAAATCAGCACAATAAAACAATAGGTACACTTTAGAGGAAATGTGAAAAATGTTTCACCAAGGACAGAGTATTGTTTTAATGCAATGCCACAGTATTCCAGTATTACTGCAGACAAACTGACATTTCTCCTTCCTAAGAACAGTGAGGATCAACGACAGAACATTCCCATTCACTGGACCACAGCACCTTACAGAAACCTACAAAAAAAGAACAATAGAGCAATTAAACAGAGAAAGCATTTGTATTTTAAAGAGTACAGAAAAACGGCACAGAAAAAAATAAGACTTACAATTTTAAGACGTTGTGGACTTGCCATGTATGTGACATCATCAGAACTGACGATGACTGGGACCGGATGCCTGGGGTGGAAAAACATTTCTGGGTGTCTTCTTTGTCTGTTTATGTTAGAAGTAGATAAAAATAGTCAGCAATATCATAGAGTCAGTTGATGTTGTCATTAACTATGAAGCTGTTTTAAGTGTGGACTTAAGGAGACAAACTACCTTAAAAGTTTTCCATCCATGATCTGAACACAATGATCCTTGCAGGGTGGTGAGGGGGGCTGGTGGTGCCCATCTCCACCAGTCATCACATGAGAGGCAGGGTTCACCCTGGACAGGTCACCAGTCCATCACAGGGCCCTGAAAGCCAACAATGAATATAATGAATGAAAGAGAAATGTTAGATTAACAAAGGGGGTAAATTCTGTCCAGTTATTTTTAAATCAAATCATGTTTATTGAGCGCTTAGTGTTGGTAGCACACCAGTTTTTGCTGTTGAAAATGTAGCTAAACTGGTCAGTAAAAAAAAAAAGAGACTTGCACCATGAAGACGATATGGAGGTTCATCCTCAGAGCTGGTTGGTGATCTGGTGGAGCCAGAGCCTGTCTGAGAGGGGAAAGTCTAGGTTTCCTAACACCTGATTTCTCTGCTTCCTCTTTCATCTTCATTTGCTTAGACTGCAAAAATATGTTGAAGATAAAAACATTGATGAACGAGTTATAACAACAACCTCACAATATTAAAGTCTCTATGTCATATGGAGCTTAATTAAAACCAAGTTAAGTTCATGAATAAAAGTATATTAAGTTGCAAACAGCCTCCATGCAGTTATAACATGAATGATTGCTGAAGTAATAATCATAAAAGTCACCATAAAATTGATAAAATTATTTCTGAAACCAACGTAAGTTTGTTTACATCTTTACTGCACAGTTTATAATTAAACAAAGATAATTAATAAGCAAACTTACCACTAGCTAGCAACATGTTAGCAGCCTTTGTCCCTTCGGGCTCCTTTTGTGATCCACATTTTAGTTCCATCGGTTGTTGTCCTGTTGTGATGTCGTCTAACTTGGACTAGGACGTCACCCGCTTGAATTTACCAAAACTTCTATTATCAAGGCCTTCTCTACTTTTAAAGCCATAGTATGCAAGTAAAAATGGCGAATTTAAACAGCGTCGGTTATCTTCCCTGGATTCAAGGCTTTTCTTCTCTTTAAGGCGTTTAAAAAAAAAAAAGAAAAAAAAAAGAAAATGTGCAATACCGCCACCACCTGGTCTGGAGTATGAACTGCAGCTAATGCCATTGACTTGTATATTACATCACACATCTGAAAATGGATTGGGTACTTTGTTGAACATTACATCAGGATTATCATTTTTTTATTCTTTGCTTGAGCACATATTTTAAGATATACACAAAATACATTTGACAGATATTTTAAATACCTTTTACATATACACTTGAGCAAGTGTATATTTACACTTGGGCAAATACATATTTTGTTCACTTAAAGTATACTTTTATTTAATATATTAAAAGTGTATTTTGGTACAATTATATTTAAGTGTATTTAAAGTTATAATTTCAAAATTGGTACAAGCATACTTTTAGTATACTTAACATATATCTATAGGTAGTACACTTATACTTAACGTGTACTTTCACAAATGTAAGTATGTTTGAAATATACTAAAGTATTTTTTTCACTAGAGTATGCACACCTCATCAAATAAAGTGTTACTAAAATGGTAATATATTGAAAGCACAATGGAATTAGTTTCACCTGTAAAGTGTGTTTTAATTGACCCTTCTGTGTTCTGGTAGCCTGATGTGTTTGCAGTACTGTATATATGAAGCATATAATGTACAAAGTGGCAAAGCAGAATAATAAAAGACATTAAGTAACTAAAAAGTGTACTTAATTAGCAATTATAATGAACCAGAAGTGTAATTGTAGCATACTGAGTAATATATACAATATATAATGCTAATATACTTAAATACATTCTAAGTATTTTTTAAATGTAATTCAATCACAAAAATAGTACACTCAAAATATACTAATAAAGCACGTTTGTACTACATAAAAAGCAATATACTTAAAGTATACTAAGTTCAACATAAGTTGTCCAAAAAGAGTACGATGAAGTACACTTTAAATTGTACTTTAATACTATTAATACTATTTAAATACTATTAAAGTACATAACTAAGCACAAAATTAGTTGTCCCAAAATGTCACAATTTAAGTTAACTAATCCTAAGTGAACTTGAAATATACTCATGATTAATCTGATTTAAAGTATGCTCAAGTATGTTAAAATTTAACATACTTAGCATATTAATTTTTCACCAGGGTGGAGCACAAAATTATTACACAGTTTAATATTTCCAGAAACAATTTATAAAATGTGAATTTTTTTATAGCATTTATGAAACAGTATCGGAACTTTTGAAATTCTTGACCCGTCTTTTGAGACTAGTTAATCTGAAACTAAAGCTTTGAACATAAAGTAAACAGCTTTATGGTCAATTTCAGTAGATAAATCACCAATGACATTGGATAAACGGTTATCCTGAAATGATCAGTTGTCACTCTGACATTTGCATATTAAGCAGTGTGTACCTGAACTTAATTGACCAAGCTAAGACAGTCCTCTTGACGCTGATTGGCTGTCTTCGACCGGGTGCGGTGCATTTCTTTAGACGGCGATAGTAGCATTGGGACGAGGCAGAGGAGTTTTTTTTTCACAGATTATCTGTCTCATATACCATCACGACATTGTGACAATTTTAATGCACACAATATTTTAGTAGTTTAGTTAACAGCTACTTATTTAGTGAGCTTGCTTATTAAAGTGTTTTAACTACCAAATTTAAGGTTCATTTCTTTTTGTTAAATTGTTAAAGAGAAGTAGAATGTGCTTTTTGCTGTATGTGTGATCAAAAATGTCTCATCAGACAGGTATTCATAAATAATAACTGAGAATGAGAGTGATTGAGGGCAGACAGATACGCTAACCAGTTATCTGCTGAAGTCCTGTCCAGTCTAACCCAGTTGATTCTAAACCAATGACTCAAATCTGATTTTCCACCTATTTTTGTTCCCTTAAACTAGCACTCAGAAAAATAGTTAGACCCCTTTACAGGCACCCAGACCCCCCAATGAATGTTAATTTTTTTACCTCTGGACGTGTTGGCTCTCTCAGGGTATTCTGGCTTCCTCCCACTGTCCAAAAGCCTGCCAGATTGATTGGCTACTTTAAAATTTCCATTTGGTGTGAGTGTGCGTATGAATGATTATGCGTCTCTGTGTTGTAAAATAAATATTTAACAAATGTAAGAAATACTTTTGTTGTAAGCCCATCACTTAATGTATATATCCTCTAATTTGCTTAATTTATGCAATAATATATTTGTTGGTAACAGTAACTAAATTACTGATATTTTTAAAATTTTGTTATTATTGTCATCATCATTAATAATAACTTCATTGTACACTACATATGAAAAAAATACTTCCAGTGTAAAACATACACTCTGCAAGCACTAATGTAATTTCTTATGAATAAGAAATTATGAATTTCTTTTTGCTATAGATCTCAACTCTTCAGAGACAGATCCACTCTGAGGAGTCAGATTTGCAAAATCAGGAGGAAGAGCTTAGCCGAGCAAAGGCTGACTTGGACCATCTACACCAGGAGGAAAGACAACTGGAACAGAGCCTGGCTGCTGGCAAGATTCAACTGGAAACCATCATCATTTCACTGAAGTCGACTCAGGACGAAATCAACCAAGTAGGAGTCGTTCTCTGTTTTCTGTTTTGATTAATTATTTTTATTACTACTAAAATAGAAAATATTGAAAACATTTTTACCATGGGGACGTGTTAAACTAAGGTGTGTCCTCTCATTAGCATTACATGTGTCTTCAAGCTGAAAATCAGCTAGTTTGACTGAGTCGGCATAGCGACACTACATCAAGCACAGTGACATAATGCTTTTGGCATTTAAAAATAACAATACAAAAAATAACACAAAACAGTTTAAGAAGACCTTCACACAAGACCTCGTTTATTTATTTATTTTACAATTTTGTTATTGCTTCTTTTTTAAATAGCAGCTGATTAAACTGAATGTTACAACCTTGACATGATTATAAGAGTTGTTTTACCGAGAAATTGATCAGAAGCGCCGTGAAAATTCCAAACATATTTTAGCTGGCTGAAATAATCCGTTCCCCCTCCATAACGTGGGAACAAAATAATTTACCTGCAAGCCTTTAACTGTGTTTATTCCTCTTTTCATCAACAACAAATCCTGTGGATTTGGTGACATTTGATCATTATTTGCCAAAGTTAAAGGAGGGGAACCATATATTTTAGCTGTCTGAAATAATCCGTTCCCCCATAATATGGGAAAAAAATAATTTACATGCAAGTTCTTAACTCTGTTTTTTCCTCTCATCATCAACAACAAATCCTGCGAGTTTGAAAACATTAGCTAAATTTTTGCCAAAGTTATGAGGGGGAATCAGATATTTTAGCCATCTGAAATAATCTGT
>NW_015116410.1:52284-56290 GCF_001443285.1 Poecilia latipinna | reverse complement strand
GTCCTTCACTGTGTTTAATCTTCTCTTCATGAACAATAAATCCTGTAAATGTGGTAATATTTACTCAATATTTGTCAGAGTTATTAGGAGGGAGCCAATTATTTAACCCACCTGAAATAATCTGTCCTGCCCCTACAAAGAATATGTTATTTCAGACAGCTAAAATATATGGTTCCCTCCTCATAATTTTGGCAAAAATTGAGCAAATGATTTCAAACTTACAGGTTTTATTGTTAATGATGAAAGGAATAAACACAGTTAAAGACTTGCTGGTAAATGAATTTGTTCACAAGTTATACAGGGGGAACAGATTATTTCCGGCAGCTAAAATTATGGTTCCCCCCTCATAACTCTGGCAAAAGTTGAGCAAATGTTTTCAAACTTGCAGGATTTACTGTTGATGAAGAGAGGAATAAACACAGTTAAAGACTTGGTAGTAAATTAATTTGTTCCCATGTTATGAAGGGGAACAGACATTTTCATCCAGCTAAATATTTGGTTCCCCCCTCATAACTTTGTCAAATAACGAGCAAAGTTTTCAAACTTACAAGACTTATTGTTAATGATGAAAGGAATAAACACAGTTAAAGACTTGCTGGTAAATTAATTTGTTCCTATGAAATGGAGAGGGAACGAATTATTTCAGGCAGCTAAATATATGGTTTCCCCCCTAATAACTCTGGCAAAAAAAATGAGCTGTTATAAAAATCACAGGATTTGTTGTTGATGATGAGAGGAATAAACACAACTGCAGAGTTTGTGAAAAAATAATTAACTATAAATTTCTCTTATCCAGTAATCTGTCATATTTAACATTAGAAGGGTATATTCCAGAAAGCCCACTCTCATCTTTTCAGGAAGTCTAATCTGTGTGCCCTGCTGCCAGCCAGCTTCCCTCCTATTATATTAGCAATGAAAAATTATAAATACATACAATGTGTTGAAAAACTGTTTGTTTACTTTTTTGTCAGGCTTGAGTGACAAAAGTAGGAACAAAACAGATTCTTTTGGCCATTAAAAACAACACAAAACAGTGTAAGAAGACCTCCACACAAGACCTTGTTTATTTAATTATTTTACAAATTTCTTATTGCTTCTTTTTTAAACAGAAGCTGCCCATTAAAATGAAAGTTACAACCTTGACATGGTTTTATGAGTTGTTTTACTGAGCAATCAATCAGAAGTGCAGTGAAATGAACGGATCCGCCTCTCTGGCTTCAATGAGGGTTCCCGAGTCCAGACCTTCAGAGGCCTCCACTAAAGCCTGAATTGTAACAGCAACCATAGCTCTATTACAATTTTTAGTAACTAAAGGTCCCAAAAAAGAAAAAAAAGAAAAAAAATGCATTCCTTCCTGGGTGATAAAAATAATTTTATTGCATAGATGAGTTTTATTGTTTTGGTTATAAAAAAAATTAAGATGATGATTAAAAAGAAATGCTATACTTATTCTTTTGTATTTTTCTTGAGCTACTTAAATTTTCACATTTAGTAATTTATGGATGCATGAACACCTGAAAACATTTACTCTTCTTGGCTGCACAAAGAAAGCCGTTCAGAAAACATGGGTGTGAAAAAGATGGAAGGTTTTGTATGAATATGTGTTTTTGTATTCTGCAGGCTCGCGGGAAGTTATCCCAGATTCAGGACTGTCAGCAGGAGATGTCTAAAGGAATAGAGCAGTTCAGCAGCACCTTAAATGGTACCAATGGAGGCAGTATGACAAATCTGGCCGACATGAGCGAAGGCTTCAATGACAAAGAGAGCGGAGGCTTTTCAGCTGCCGGGAAGGGAAGACAGGTCAGGAAATGTATACATTCCATTATAGATCACATGTTCCTATTTTAATAAAATTATGTATTACAAAAATTTAGGATGTAATAATTTTCTACTAGGATTCCTTATTCTCTCAATCCTTTTCATCAGGTCTTTAACTCATGATGTGTTTTTAAATGTTGCAGAAAGGTTTTCATAGTTATACTTTTTTCATTCATCCATATTTCTGTGCACTGAGAAATATGGCTGTTGAAAATTGTTAAAATATTTTTTAAAGACTTGCAGGAACTTAGAGTCTTTCTTAATGTAATGTTGTGAAATGGATGACATAAATACACTGGTATAGTTTTGTTCCATGGCTTGTCTATCATTGGCATTTAAAAATACACTGTTGTATTCCAGGATTGAAGGCTTTTTTTATTGTCATACCAGCTCACTTTTGCTTGTTAGTGGTACGAAATTTGGACTCAGGTCCCACTTTAAGAAGCCTAATAAATAAATATAACTAAACAGGTCTGCACAGGAAAGCAGTTGGTAGCATAGTTGCCTTGCAGCAAGAAGGTCCTGGGTTTGAATCCCAGCCTAGAGTCTTTCTGCATGGAGTTTGCATGTTTTCCATGTGTCTACATGGGTTCTCTCCGCGTACTCTGGCTCTGGCTTCCTCCCTCAGTCCAAAACATGATTGCCAGGTTGATTGATCTCACTAAATTTAGGTGTGAATGGTGTGAGTGTGTGTGCATGATTGTCTTTTTGTTCTGTGATTCCCTCTGATGGACTGGTGACCAGGGTGTACTCTGCCTCTTGCCCGTTGGTACCCAGCTAGGTCTACCCTCAATTAATGTGTCGCCTCAAATATGGTTGTAAAATGACTATGATGCTCGATTCTGGTTTTTATATGTTGCCTTAGCCAATTAATCATGTAGTTAAAATAACACCTCTGTGACTCGTAACCCAAGTCGCTGAATTTTAACCTGGGCAAATTCCATGAATCTTTGGTGAAAAAGAGGACAGCGACCGTGAACAAGTGTGGTCCATAGGAGCTAATTTCATTCTGGCCACTTAAATTAGCCTATGGAATGAAGCGAGTTGTGTCACTCGGATAAAGGTTGTTAATCCCAGGTGAATCTCCTCATCTAAATCCAGCTAAAAGTTTCTTCATGAACTCTGTAGTGGGCTGCAGCTGAATGAGGTATTAACTCTCCTCTCTTTAGAGGCAAGAGGATACCTACGACAATGACATTGTGTCACCCGAACAGGTGAGGTGGGGCGTGCGACATGTGGCACCTGAAAAAATCCCTGGGTGGTCATGATCTAAAAATAGATTGTCTAGTCAAGTAGTGAACGGCAGAGAAGGGTTCACTAGTGTAGGTAATCTGAAAGAGTATGATTACCAGTGACTCCTGTTAAGAGACTGTTCACTGAATGGCAGAAAAGACTTTCTTGGTTTAGGTAATCTGAAAGGGAGTAAGGTTACTGGTGATTGACCTGGCAGGCCATAGTCACCACCCTCATAGCTACACAGTATGTAGGTGAGGAAAATTTAGGGAAAAGTACCTTCTAATGCTGGTGGATTCAATATCAGGATATGCAACAGTGAAGGCTGCTACAAAGACAGGCCCTCCCCTGAAGAGAAACTCCTTTCACGTCACAGAAAGCAGGGAGGCGAAGACACTTCTCCTTTTTGCCCAGACAAGGGAGGGGGAAAATGCAGCACAAAGTGTCATTCAAAGCACAGGTGTAAGGACTCACTAGAGCAGGGGTGGGCAATCCTGGTCCTCGAGGGCCGGTATCCTGCAACTCTTAGATGTGTCCCTGTTCCAACACACTTGAATCCAACAGCTGAATCTCCTCCTCAGTGCAGTCAAGTTCTTCAGAGTCCTGCTAACGACCTCATTATTTGACTCAGGTGTGTTGAAGTAAAGACGCATCTAAAAGTTGCAGGAGACCTGCCCTCGAGGCCTGGAGTTGCCCACCTCTGCACCAGAGGGACCCGGAAAATCAGCCACAACACTGGAGTGAGCAGAAACTCAGATGTTTATTAAAAGATAGCACAAACTGGGCACACTGGATCGTCAACTGCAGCACTGCAGGGGTGGGAGAAGGGCAGTGAGGAGAGATTGGTGACTTGAGAAATATTTCAGAAGGAAACTGCTAGTGTGTGTGGACAATTCACTAACTTGGTCTACCGGTCAAGTACTGAAACGATCGGCCGAGGGACGAAGAAGGGAGC
>NW_015116410.1:44847-49022 GCF_001443285.1 Poecilia latipinna | reverse complement strand
GAAGGGCAGTGAGGAGAGATTGGTGACTTGAGAAATATTTCAGAAGGAAACTGCTAGTGTGTGTGGACAATTCACTAACTTGGTCTACCGGTCAAGTACTGAAACGATCGGCCGAGGGACGAAGAAGGGAGCAAATGTTGCACTGATGGAGACTTGGCCCAACTAGCGAACACTCGAACTGTTGGGGACACAAGGACTCTAGAACTTACTAACGAGTTGGAATCAATCTTGGAGAAGTTGCTAGGTTGGTTCAATGGAACGACCAAACTAATTTGGATGATTGGGAACCAAGATGTATCGGAGAGACTTTAGGGAAGATTGAAATTTATAATCTTCCCGACCTAAGACATTCTGTATCTGAATTGGCTTTCTCTATGTGGCCTTGGAAGGGCTGCATATTTCCAATCTCCTTGAAGATATATAAACAACACTCTTCCTACCTCACCCCCTCCTGTATCCATGAAGTTGCAAAGCTGAACGCTCCTAAGGACATCATGCCTTGATAACACCTCTATCGGACTCTGCCAGGGGCTCAGTAACATTTCTTCATGGCCCTTTGACGTCACCGCCTTGTTTTGCTCATTGTTTTGTCTGAATGTTGCCATTTGCCCTAATGTGTCCTTTCCTCTTTTTTGTTAGAAACAGTGGAGTGCTCCCTATTTAACCCAGAAAAGAATTATTTTAGTTTATTAGTAATATCAGAAATTGTGGAGTACGCACCATTTAGATCAGTATTATACAGTACAGAAATGGAATCAGAATTAGAATTAGAATAACTACGAACTTGGAATCCAGAAATATTTAACAGGAACAGTCACTGCTTAGTTTCCATTACTTTTAACCCAGAAAAGGAATTAGATCAGTCATTCTTTAGCTTATTTTATCAGAAACTGTAGAGTACTCACTATTTAGAAATGGAATTAGATACTTAGCAACCCTGAACAGGAGCACTGAGTTTACATATTTTAGAACAACATTAGATTAGTTTTCTTTCCTTTGGTTTGTTATTTTGTTTGTATTTCCTTTTAGCTCATGTAAAGCACTTTGAATTGCCTTTTTGCTGAAAATGTGCTATATAAGTAAAATTACCTTACCTTACGAAGGGAAACAGTCAGGGAGGTGCAAGGAATAATGGAAATGAGGGACATGACATTGTTTGGCTCGAAGCAGAAGAAACAGAGCACCATGTGAACATCACAAGTGTAGCAAGTTAAGGCTCAAGACCAGCATGCAACCATGATAATCAAGCTGGAATTCATCACTCAAGACATTGTAAAGCATTTTTTAATTTTAGTGGATGTACCTGTGAGGCTACTATGCAGTTACCCTGATTGCTTGTCCATTTTTTTCTACCATACCTTTTCTTTCCCTTCACCTTTCTCTCTGAATGTGCTTGGACACAGAGCTCTTAGTTTATTACTTTTAGTTCATTACGTTTAGAGATTGTGGAGTGCTCATTATCTCATATCAACATAAATATTGTAGCTAAATTAAGCTACTTACATAAACTCTGGAGTACTTATTACACCAATTTAGCTTTATATTTGTAATATCGGAGCAAGACCTAGAGAAACTCCTGTTAGTTTACAAAACTAGAAGAAACTTAGAAAGTACCATCTACTTAACAATCCTGAATAAGAATCAAACATGGAGAACCAACATCTAGTTTTCAGATCTTGAACAAAAATCCAGAGAAACCCCTACTAGCTTATACAATTTGAACTACTTTTTCTTATTAAACATGGGGAACCAATATCTAGTTTTACACTTTTACCCAGAATAACTGGAAACCCCAATTAGTTATACATAGGTCTGTCATGGTGACACATTTTTCTGGGCAACTAATTGTCCCAGAAATTATTGTGATAAATGATATTGTCATTTTGAGATCATTGTTAACCAATTGCATAAAAATTGTCACCTAACAATGCAAATACACCCTCTCAAGGATCAATACGTTAATTCAGAAAGAAGATTTAGCACTGGAACTGGAGGACCTCTTAAATATAAAAAATTGGGAAGGGAGTTAGGAGGAAAGGGGTGATTGCATTAGGCACTGTTCACATTCAGATCCTACAGTTGATGCCCCCAGGAAGGAGCCTCCCCACAAGATGGTGCCCAGGGTGGTTGCCCAGGTCTCGCATACCAGTAGCTGCCACTGCACATCCTTCTATTTTTATTTTTTTTATTTTGTATGCATGTTAGCTTACAGTCTAAAAACAAATGCAGTTCAGTTTCATCGTTTACATTTAAACAATAAAATATTAAAATCATGAAAAAAGCATTGGGTTTGACGCTTCTTGGTCAGTGAATGTAGTCAGACTTCAGTGTATTTAGTTGAGTGTTGATGGTTTGCAGTTTATTGTCCACAGAAAAAGTTTGTGTGGCTGCCGCATATTTTCACGCCAGGGAAAAAGTGTGCGTATATTTACACAAACTTTGACGGAAAGTTCATCTTTATACATGCCGACTTGTGCGTAAAGTATGGCTGCATGTTCTTTGTGCGTACGCCGCTTTATGCATGAGGCCGCAGGAGCCTGGCAGGTAACTGAGGTAATGGTCATACAGTGACAGGAGACAGCGCCACTCTTTTTCCATTAATTTCTATAGAGTTTGCACGGTGAGATGACAGTCGTTTGCTCTTATCCTGACGAACGAACAGTGTAATTCTTTCATGTGAAATTTTTAGCTGGCACACACAGATGTAAACACGCGGGCTAGTGACACTACACAAGAAAGTTGAAAATTGTTCAACTTTCTTGTGTAGAAAGTTGACTGATGTTTTTGCTATCTGTCCTGTGTTTTGGGTTCAGCCCGAGTGAAGGAAAACTGAGGCTTTTAACTTCCTGTGTGTTACCAAGGAAACGAGGGGGGAGGAGTAACTTGAGGCACCAGAGTTAAGCTTTTTGTCATCCAGTCTCTTTGGTAGACAGAGAGAGAGAGACACGACAAAAATAAAAAAAGCAATATTATTACCCTCATTTTATTATTGAGCTTATTTTAATTTATTGTGTGATTAATTGATTATTGTTTCTCGACAGGGCTAGTTATATCTCGCTAATCTTACCAACCATGGAAAACCAACATCTAGTTTTCCAGAGAAACCACTACTAGTTTATAAATTATGGACTCCTTATTCTTATTAAGCATGGGGAACCAATATGCAGTTTTATGCTTTTATTTTGTTTGGTTTTTTGTTTTGTTTGTATTTCCTTCTAATTCATGTAAAGCACTTTGAACTGCCTTGTTGCTGAAGATGCTACATAAATAAAATAACCTTACCGCTGTGCACAGCCAGGCTCTTTTGCCCTGTTGTATAAGGTGTCAAAGGTCATCTTTTGGACAAGTGTGAAGTCAGCAGTCATCCCTATGGTTGTTTAGCCTACAGAACTGCACTGACAATTTAACCACTGAGAAACAATTTAAAAGCATTTGCAGGTGTTTTGAGTTAATTGGCTGATTAGTGTGTGTAAAGGGATCTTCAATTAATGCAGAATTCAAACAATTTTATGAAAAATTATATAGATCAGAGCAAGATAATATGGATAATGCGGTAGAAGGATTTATTGGAGGAATAACACTTCCCAAGTTTCAAGAACATGGCAGAGAATCCCTTGAGGCAGATATCAGAAGCGGAAATATTTCAAGCTTTGAATTCTTTACAAAACAACAAGACTCCTGGGCCAGACGGATTTCCTGTCGAATAATATAAAACCTTTCCAAAACAATTGCCGACTCCTCTCACAAACATGATTAAAGAAGCTTTGGAAAATACAAAATTACCAGACTCATTGGAAACCGCAACAATTATTCTACTTCCAAAACCAGACAATTTTACATTTTTATTCATTTTAATTGAATTTATTTTTTATTAGCCTTTGTCATTATTTCAGTACATTTTTCAGCATTTCATACTCAAAGAACATGAAAAAGCTGTGATACAAGGTCAAAATAAATTGACATATCACTAAATCTGTCACGATCTGTGTTTCTGTGTGTTTATTTTTGAGTTTTTCTGTGTTCAGTCCTGTTCCCTGTGAGTCTGTCTTCCCCGTTGATTGTTTCCCAGGTGTGTGTTATTCCCTTAATTACCCCGCGTGTATTTAAACCCACCTGTTGTCTGTGTTCCTTGTCTACGCTGCCTTCAGTTCGTGTTTTGCTGTCTTACGTATGTC
>NW_015116410.1:38922-41286 GCF_001443285.1 Poecilia latipinna | reverse complement strand
GTGCTGCCTGTCCTGGACTGTTCCGAGCTTAATCATCATTAAACCCATCTCATTCACCATCTTACCTGGGTCTCGGGGTCCTCTCCTCACCACAACCACCACACCTTATGACAGAATCATATTAATAGAAGTTAATTGGCTTGCTTATTGGCTTGAACATATCCGTTGTTACTTGAAAAATCTGTCACTCAGATATAAATGAAAAAAATAAAATGAGTTTAATCAAGAGCTGATGGTGTAACCACGTTGTAAGCCAGCCATACCACATGTTTAGTAAAGTTAAAGAACTTTGGTGTTTATGCCTCTGGTCATTTACACAATCTTTTCTCATGTCACAGGAAGATATATTCAAAGTTAAGTCATCAGTGTTCTACAATCAGCCTCAAGACCTTCAGTCGGACCTTTTCAACTCTGAAGACCCATTTAAAACAGACCCATTCAAAGGTTGTTGCACCCTTCACTTTTTCCTTCTCCCTCTTTGTATTATCTTGTCTTACACAGAAGGCAGCTTCCCTGCACTAATTTCTTTTACTGTCTCATTTCTTGAATTTTCTTATTTCCATACAGAATTTTGTCCTTTTTTTGTTGCTAACAGATTTTATTCTTCCCTTCTCGCCTTATTGTTTTCTTTTACTGTGCACGTTTTTTCTATTTTAGGTGACCCATTTGAAAGTGACCCATTTGGAAAGGCACCATCTACATCGATAGGTACTTTTGGACAACTTTTATTTTAGAAACTAAAATAATAATGACTGCACTGAAGTCAGATAACTTCAGTGCAGTCATTATTGTCCGTCTGAAAAAAACTTTGGCATGGATTCTTTGGCATGGATTATGCTTGATTAGATCTGAACCAAAATTTCTTGCCTTTAAATGATGTTGATCTGCCCCAACTCTGAAATTCTAGTAATCACCAGGAAACCTGCAGTCTTTATTATTGGAGGCTAATCTTATGCCATGCAGATTAAGTGATTGATTAAGCAGGCTCTTTTTCAGAAGTTCAGGTCCAAAAACAAGTTCAGTCTTGTTAGAATTTAAAAGGAGAAAGTTTAGTGTCATCCAGACTTTAATACCCTCAAAGAGATGCCTTTAATCTACCCAGTGGATTGAATTCATCAGCTTTTATGAATAGACATAGCTGAATCCAAACACGATTGATGATTTCGTAACTAAACTTCACAGCAGACTAACAATCTGGAAATCATTTTTTTGTAAACAAAAAAAGAGAAAGCTTGGAACAAAAACTTAAAGCTTAGTAATAAGTTTATTTTCACAGAATCAGTTGTTTGTATTAAGCTCACGAAAGTGATGACAGTCCATTGCTGTATGTCTATTCTCATTTTAGTCAGGAGATCTTCATAATTGCACTTAGCTGTATTGGTTACATCTTTGGGGATTAGAACACCAAGGTATTGCAGTGTGGTTTTGTCCAAACCACACTGCACAATGGACTGCAGGACTGCACAACAGATATTGAAAATGTTCTTGTTGAATAGTTAACTTTGTGCAATCTTGCCACAGTTCATGTTGTTGTTGATACAGTGTGCCTAAATACATCAACTGTGTGTGGCTGACCTTAGAAGAAATGGTGTTAACAATGACATTTATTTCACTAACTGTGGATATCCTGTCTGCTATGGTGACAATGGAAATGACACTAAATAGTTTTTTTGTGAGCCTAAGTTTTGGGCCGCATAGACATGGCATCAGCATTGGAATGTTCTTTACCTTTTTTGGTCACGCCTGAATAATGCATAATTAAATGTTACAATATTTTGCCTTCAGATCCCTTTGAAGGAGACCCATTTAAAGAAGCAGATCCATTCAAGGCTTCATCAGAAGATTTTTTTAAGAAGACTACAAAGATGGATCATTTTTCCACAACAGATCCTTTTTGTAAAAGTGCCACTTTACCCTCCAAGGTATTTGGAATGTTAGAAGTACTACACAGAAAACCATGACTTGTGTTAAAAGTACTTCCTTAACGACTTAGTTTTTTTTTTGTCTGCAGCAAACAAGTCACTTTGCAGGAAGTGACCCATTTTCTACCAACCACCAGAAACCCAGAGGATCAGGTACAATTAATCATTAAATTTTATCTTTGCACCTGTAAATATTGTGTACACTAGTTTTTTCTTTCTCCGTCAGATTAGAGTATTGCTCTAGATTTTGGATGATGACTGCTCTGAGTGTTCCATTAAGACATACTGTCTTGGTTTTATCCAAACGTTCATTGTGGTGTTAAAGCAAAACTTGCCACCAAGCATGGCAAACCTGACACTCCTTGTTCATCTTTCCACTTAATGCAGATTAATGTAATATTACGTATTGCATTTCGTAATATTGATGTGTTTTTTAGATTGT
>NW_015116410.1:33262-34921 GCF_001443285.1 Poecilia latipinna | reverse complement strand
GGTTAGCCAGTAGGCTACAGACCTCATAGGCCAAATTTTTATAATTTCTACAATATACCCGTATTACTACTGTAATACTTGTAGAAAGTATCCCTACTTTCTACAAGGTTTAAAAGTGTGGGGGTTTTTTTTTAAGGTTTTATTGGCTCTAGTGGCCTTTATTTGATAGTTAATTAACAGGAAAGTTGGTAATGAGAGATGGGCAAAGATATGCAGCAAAGGTCGCCAGGCCGCGAATCGAACCTGCGATGGCTGCATCGAGGACTAAGGCCTCTATACATGGGTTGTGCTTAACCCCTGCGCCACCACAGGACACCCTTTTTTGAGAAGTTTTAACCATTCTTCCAGCACAGCCTTCTTCAGGTCCGACACTGATGTATGATAAGTAGTCCTAGTTGACAACATGAACACAAAAATGTGTTGTCAGGTCAAGATCAGGGCTCAAGGTCATATAAAACTGTCTCATTCATATCTTAATAGGTCTCGCTTTGTGCATGGTCATGTTGGAACAGGAAGGCACCATCTCCAAACTATTTTCACAAATCTTGAAGCAAAAATCTTCAGATATCTTTAGGAGTTTATTTCACTGGTTATCATGTTATTTTCAGATCTATTCTCAACACTGGACCCCTTTGGAAGTAGTACGTTCAACAGCGCCACAAACAGCTGCACTGGCTTTGCAGACTTCAGCCACATGTCAAAAGCCAGAGACCCTTTTGAAGGAAGGGCCAACTGGCTTCCAGATTATCAGAAGGTATTGTACTCATATGAATGTTTCATCTTTATTACTTTATGCAGATTTCTATATGGCTCAGAATGAATACGCTAATTGAAATTATCGCCATTTTTAGTAAACAAGTAGGACCAAACTGTTAATATTGTTGGTTAAAAAAGAAATTGAGATGTTTTAACCTGAAGTCACATATAAAATTTATATAAGGCTGTTAATATAAATACTTAATTGTCCGTAGTTGACAATTAATTACAAATAAATAGAAGGTTTTTAAAAATTTGGTAACACTTTATTTGATGGGGTGTGAATAAGACTGACATTACATGAATATTTATGACTGTTGTCAGTGTCATTCAGAAATTAAATTTAATACAAATTTGACATTCAAAATGTCTGACAACTTGACATTAACCAAGAAAATGTGGACAGTCATAAATTTGTTATAAAAGTATTACCAATTAAACTTTAAAAATTATGTAGCTTTATCTGATAATATTATATTGCTCTGAAATTTTGTTTAGTCTTACATTTCTAATTGATCTGAAGTTTTACAGCAAGATGTCTACAAAGCACTTATGAACTTTGCATTTGAAACATAATTTAAGGCTGCTTTAAGTAGTGCAATACACCATCTCCACCAGTGAGAGGCAGCAGTGCACGAACAGGCGTGCAGTGTGTTGGTGAAGAAGAAATCTTCCATAATGGTCAGACCTCCTGTTTAAAAAGAAGCCGAAGTTTGTCACCTAATACATATGAGGTATGTATCTTATTAACTCGGGGTTTCCCCCAGTGTATTATAAGCCTGGCGGCCCGCCATGCTTTACTAGCCCTGCCACCAGGCTAAGCGTTGCTTGTTTACGTTTCTAGGAAAATTAAAAGAAAACAAACAAAAAAAAAGTTTATTTGTTTTTTGTTTTGTTTTTAAG
>NW_015116410.1:26861-28073 GCF_001443285.1 Poecilia latipinna | reverse complement strand
TGAATCAGCTGTTCTGGAATAGAGGCACATCTAAAACATGCAGAGCAGGGGGGCCTGAGGACTGGAATTGAGAAGCAGTGGCCTAAGGACACATGGTGGGGAGTGGAGGGGACAAAGGAGGCTAATGAAGACATACTACAGGTGTGGAGGATTAAAATGAGGACCGGCCAAGAGAGAAAGAAGTCCCCGTTTGACCAAAGAGAAAGAAGCAGATGAAATATTCCCCAAGAAAATTAGATAAGTAAATTTTGTTACTATTTTCTCCAGGTGAAGAGGGGTGTGAGGAGACATGCAAGTAGGGAAGCAGTAATCAACATCCACCAGATAAGTTTGTCATGATTTGTGGTTGTGGTGGTGAGGAAGGACACAGGTAGGCCCAAGTAGACATGATGAAAAAATATGATTTAATAATAAATCCAAGAAACAGTCCAACAAAGCAGCACGAGGGAAAAGACAGAACTGACTTCTGACATGAGACACGACAAGGACCCGACAAGAGACAAAGACAACAGGTGGGTTTAAATACACAAGGAGGGTAATCAGGGAACGAGAAACACCTGGGAACAATCAGGACAGGACGGCACAGAGACTCACAGTGGAACAGAACTAAATAAGCACAGAAAAACTTCAAACTAAATACACAGAAAACAGATCACCACAAAGTTAACAAGTTACGTTTTAGACAACTAATTGTTGTCAAATGCAAATCTGGTGTTTAATCTATTTATTTATTAAAAACTTCTTAAGCCATAAGCCAGAGTATCTTGTTGGAAATCATTTATAATGCTAATTAAGTGAAAAGATACACTCATGTGCCTAAAACTATACATTAAATGATGCAATTTGAATAACAATAGGCTATATTAATTCCTGCCAAACAAATATTTGATCAGAATAATTTTGCTCAGCTCTAGTGATTATACTACTTGAATTAAGAAATAATTGTATTGCACTTTATAACAACCAGTCATGTTAACTAGACATTTGTCTGCCAGTCTACCATTCTGACAGTGTACAGCAAGGGACATTTTTGGAATTTAAATAAATGCTGAATTAAGATCACATTACATTTTTGGTTTATTCGTTTTTGTTCCTTTTCTGAAGTGACCACAGTGGATTGAGTCATCACCCACTATGAGAATGTCCAGAAGAGATTCACCAAGTTTGAATTCATGAAAAGGCTTTCCCCATGATTAACATTGACCACAACTA
>NW_015116410.1:19862-20551 GCF_001443285.1 Poecilia latipinna | reverse complement strand
TAGCCTGTGAACCAGGACGTCTCAGAAGTCATTGAGTTCTCCCAGTGTGACCAGCAGACTGAAGCCCTGCCTGTGGCCAGTGTTCCCAGTATAATAAATAAATGTTTTATTCTTTCACTTTTTGTGTATTTTTAAATATCTCAATCTGAAGTATTACTGTATTAATACAGCTTATGTAATGAAATAAAAAATAATTTACTCTGTTAGAATTATTTTCACTCTTTGCTGTCAATAGCAGAGTTTACTTACTGTAATAAATATTTTTTCTCTGGAAAAAAGTGAGAAAATGTAGTTTAATGTTTGACAATGACTGATTTATAAATCAAGTCATTTCTCAATAATGTATAAAAAATACAGGAAAATTATTTGTTTCTTGTCTTGAAATGTTAAATGTACATTAAATTATGGAATCATGTAAATATGTTCTTTAATAAAACACTGTAAAAGTGTCTGTTCATCAATGTCAATATAAAAATTATCAGAATAATTTCTATCAAATAAAAACATTGTGCTCAGTATTCAGAAATGCCCCAAAACAATTAAATAATCACATCAAAAGTTAGAAACTCTCTTTAGTCATTTCTCTGATTGCCAAATATATTAATGTGTGAGAAAATGTGTCAATGACAGGAATTAATTTAAAATACTTTGTAGAACGGCACTTTGTGAAGTTCGGTCCATTTACCTGT
>NW_015116410.1:13057-16615 GCF_001443285.1 Poecilia latipinna | reverse complement strand
ATAAATCAAAAGTCATTTTTCAATAATGTATAAAAAATAAATGCAATAAAAAAATTATTTGTTGTCTTGAAACGTTAAAAGTGTGTCTGTTCATCAATGTTAATATAAAAATGATCAGAAAAATTTCTATCAAATAAAAACATTGTGCTCTTTATTCAGAAATCCCCCGATACAATTAAATAATCACATCAAAAGTTAGAAACTCTGTCTTTAGTCATTTCTTTGACTACCAACTATATTAGTGTGTGAGAAAATGTGTCAATGACAGGAATTAACTAAAAGTACTTTGAAGAACGGCACTTTATAAAGTTCGGTCCATTAACTTGCATTAGCTTACTGGCACATAGGCCACATTCAATATGGCGGACGCTGTGACCTATCACAGCAATGGGCTGACATGCTCCATGAGGCGTCTACGTATTCATGTTTATGGTTGTCACGGTTGCCTAGAAACGGACACTACACAACCGCAGTGAGCTGCTATCAACCTGCGTCTTTTTAAAACATCCTCAACCCGATACCATCATGTCCTTACAAACGAAACCTCCCGTAAAGATACAGACATGAGAGGGAAGACTCAAATCCCAGGCTGAACATGTTAGTGAGGATGAATACAGTCAAAACAAATGTTTGTCCTGGTACGGTGTGCTGCATGATGTCAGACAGAATGGCTCAGGAGAGGAACTGCAGACCTGTCAGAATCTAAAGAACCAGATATCAGCTTCTCTTCATCCCTCAATCATCTCCTGAGGCTGATATGGTTCAGAACATTTTGCTATGATTAAGTTTTTTATTGTGATTTTTGTAGACGGTTATGGTTTGATTATTAAATAGTCAACTATTTGCTTATTTAATGTATAGTCGTATCAGCCAAAATAATATAAATGGTCATTTAGAGAACAAATCATACTGAGAGATTAACAGTGAATATATAAATATCTCCTGCTTTAAAAAGGTTTGTTGGGGCTTTCTGTTTGTTTTACACTCTAAAAAGAAATTAGTTGAACCAACTTAATTTATTAAGTTTAACCAATTCAATATATTATAATCATCCAACTCAATTTGTTAATTTTTTTAAACAAATTTATTAAGTATGTTTAAGATGACAGATCTAAGTCAGTCTTACTCAAATCATTTAAGTTTCTTCAAATAAAAAAGTAAATTTATAAAGGACCTCTTTTTTCAAGGGTTTTTTTTTAGCTGAGGCAGCCTTTATGTGAGCGTAGTTATTCAGGAAAGTGGTTAATGACAGAGAGGAAGACCTGCAGCTAAGCTCATCACGTACCGACATGAAGGTACGTGAAAGGTAAAACTCGCTACATTTACCCCGTTGTGGGCGCGAGGTAAAGGAGCGTAAGGGTGCGTTGAAGTATATGCGAAAATATCACCGGCGCGCCGCCCCCTCCAGATGGGGTTTTGATGCCCCCACTGGTGCAGCGCCCCTATTGTTTGCATGCGCTGCATGTCCACTTTTTGCGCCACTGCCCTGCGCCACCACAGCACCCTGGTTGGTACAGAATCTGTCCCTGGTAAGCTTGAGTCATGGTGTCAGACATAGGATACAAATATGCCCAGGTGAAAAAAAAGTATACTTTAGTATATTTCAAACATACTTATATTTGTGAAAGTACACTTTAAGTATACTAAGTATTAAGTGTACTACCTATAAATATATGAAGTATACTAAAAGTATGCTTGTACCAAATTCTAAATTAGTACTTTAAACATACTTAAATATAATTGTAACAAAATACACTTTTAGAAATATATTAAATAAAAGTATACTTTAAGTGAACAAAATATATATTTGCTCAAGTGTAAATATACACTTGCTCAAGTATATTTAAAATATATTTAAAATATATTTTGTGTATATTTTAAAATATATGCTCAAAATAGAATTTTTTAAAATTCACTTAACACTACTTTAAATTATTAATTTTACTATGTTTTAAATTACATCTCAGTGTAAATTTTAGGCTAATAAATTATGCCTTTTTTTTTACTTTCTTTAACCGGGTGAACCCCGTTGAGATCCAGATCTCGTTTTCAAGAGGGACCTAGGCAGAAGTCTGCAACACGCAGCAACTTGATTACAAAATAAAACTAATTAATATATATGCAAAAGTATGTTCTTAGGCACCTGTAAAGTACTTTTCATGTAATTTTTAGACATATTTAAAAGTATGCCTTTTTAGGTGCCTTAATAATCTTTTACTATTTTTGTTAAAATTGCAAAGAATAAAAAAAATGATAATCATGATGTTTTGTTGTTTAAGAGAGTACCCAATCCATTTTCAAATTATAATCAACAGAATTAGCTCCAGTTCACACTCCATGGTGGCGGTATTGCACACTTTAATTAAAAAAAAAAAAAAAAAAAAAAAACGCCATAAAGAGAAGAAAAAACTTCAACGCAGAGAAGATAACAGACGCTGTCCAAATTCACCATTTTTACTTGCATAATATTGCCTTAAAAGTAGAGAGGGCCTTGACAACAGTTACTTGTTTTGGTAAATTCAAGCTGGTGACGTCCTACTCCGATGACAACACAACTGGACAACAACCGATGGAAATGAAATGTGGGTCACAAAAGGAGCCCGGAGGGATGAAGGCTGCTAAACGTGTTGCTAGTTGATGGTAAGTTTGCTTATTAATTATCTTCGTTTAATTATAAACAGTGCAGTAAAGATATATAACTTACGTTGGTCCATCCATCCATCCATTTACTTCCACTTATCCGGGATCGGGTCGTGGGGGCAGCAGCTTCAGAAGGGAGGCCCAGACTTCTCTCTCCCCAGCCACTTCTTCCAGCTCCTCCGGGGAACCCCAAGGCGTTCCCAGGCCAGCCGAGAAACATAGTCCGTCCAGTGTGTCCTGGGTCTTCCCCGAGGCCTCCTCCCAGTGGGACGTGCCCGGAACACCTCACCAGGGAGGCGTCCAGGAGGCATCCTTACCAGATGCCCGAGCCACCTCAACTGGGTCCTCTCGATGTGGAGGAGCAGCAGCTCTACTCCAAGTCCCTCCCGGATGACCGAGCTTCTCACCCTATCTCTAAGGGAGAGCCCAGCAACCCTGCGGAGGAAACCCATTTCGGCCGCTTGTATCTGTGATCTCGTTCTTTCGGTCATGACCCAAAGCTCATGACCATAGATGAGGGTAGGGATGTAGATCGACCGGTAAATCGAGAGCTTCGCTTTTTGACTCAGCTCTCTCTTCACCACGACGGACCGGTACAGCGCCCGCTTCACGGCAGCCGCTGCGCCAATCTGCCTGTCGATTTCCCACTCCCTTCTTCCCTCATTCGTGAACAAGATCCCCAGATACTTAAACTCCTCCACTTGAGGCAGGACGACCCCCTGACCAGGAGAAAGCACTCTACCCTTTTCCGGCTCAAGACCATGTCCTCGGATTTGGAGGCACTAAGTCTCATCACGGCCGCTTCACACTCGGCCGCGAACCGCTCCAGCGAGAGCTGCAGATCATGACCTGATCATGACCTGAAGCAGAGATGCAATCCTAAGGCCACCAAAACGGATCCCCTCAACACCTCGGCTG
>NW_015116410.1:5925-10369 GCF_001443285.1 Poecilia latipinna | reverse complement strand
AGACAATGCATCATTCCGCCTGTCGATCTCCCGCTCCCTTCTTCCCTCATTCATGACCAAGATCCCCAGATACTTAAACTCCTCCACTTGAGGCAGGACACCCCCCTGACCCGGAGAAGGCACTCTACCCTTTTCCGGCTCAAGACCATGGCCTCGGATTTGGAGGCACTGAGCCTCATCCCGGCCGCTTCACACTCGGCCACGAACTGCTCCAGCGAGAGCTGCAGATCACGTTCCGATGAAGCCAAAAGGACCACATCATCCGCGAAAAAGAAGAGATGCGATCCTAAGGCCACCAAAACGGATCCCCTCAACACCTCGGCTGTGCCTAGAAATTTTGTCCATGAAAGTAATGAACAGAATCGGTGACAAAGGGCAGCCCTGGCAAGTCCAACTCTCACCGGAAACTGGTCCGACTTACTGCCGGCAATGCGGACCAGACTCTGACACCGGTCATACAGGGACCTGACAGCCTGTATCAAAGGGCCCGGTACTCCATACTCCCGGAGAACCCTCCACAAGGCCCCCATAGGGACACAGTCGAACGCCTTCTCCAAGTCCACAAAACACATGTAGACTGGTTGGGCGAACTCCCATGGACCCTCCAGGACCCTGCTGAGGGTGTAGAGCTGGTCCAGTGTTCCACGACCAGGACGAAAACCACACTGCTCTTCCTGAATCCGAGGTTCGACTATCCGACGGACCCTCCTCTCCAGGACCCCTGAATAGACCTTACCAGGGAGGCTTAAGAGTGTGACCCCCATGTAATTGGAGCACACCCTCCGGTCCCCCTTTTTAAACAGGGGGACCACCACCCCAGTCTGCCAGTCCCGGGGAACTGCCCCCAATGTCCATGCGATATTGCAGAGTTGCGTGAGCCAACACAACCCTACAATATCCAGAGCCTTAAGGAACTCCGGGCGGATCTCATCCACCCCCGGGGCCCTGCCACCGAGGAGCTTTTTGACCACCTCGGCGACCTCGTCCCCAGAGATTGGAGAGCCCAACCCAGAGTCCCCAGGCTCAGCTTCCTCAACAGAAGGCATGTTGGTGGGATTGAGGAGGTCTTCGAAGTATTCTGCCCACCGGATGGTGTGCTGCTGAGGTCAGCAGCACACCATCCCCACTATAAACAGTGTTGGTGCTGCACTGCTTCCCCCTCCTGAGACGCCGGATGGTGGACCAGAATCGCCTCGAAGCCGTACGGAAGTCTTTCTCCATGGCCTCTCCAAACTCCTCCCATGCCCGAGTTTTTGCCTTAGCGACCACCCGAGCCGCATGCCGCTTCGCCCGCCGGTACCCATCAGCTGCTTCTGGAGTCCCACAGGCCAAAAAGGTCCGATAGGACTCCTTCTTCAGCTTGACAGCATCCCTCACCGAAGGTGTCCACCAACGGGTTCGAGGGTTGCCGCCGCGACAGGCACCAGCAACCTTGCGGCCGCAGCTCCGATAAGCCGCCTCTGCGATGGAGACATGGAACATGGTCCACTCAGACTCAATCTCTCCCACCTCCCCCGGAACGTGTTCGAAGTTCTGCCGGAGATGGGAGTTGAAGCTCCGTCTCACAGGGGACTCCGCCAGACGTTCCCAGCAGACCCTCACTACACGTTTGGGCCTGCCAGGTCTGACCGGCTTCATCCCCCACCACTGGAGCCAACTCACCACCAGGTAGTGGTCAGTGGACAGCTCCGCACCTCTCTTCACCCGAGTGTCCAAGACATACGGCCGCAGATCCGATGAAACGATGACAAAATCAATCATCGAACTGCGGCCTAGGGTGTCCTGGTGCCAAGTGCACATATTGACACCCTTATGCCTGAATATGGTGTTTGTGATGGACAATCCGTGACGAGCACAGAAGTCCAACAACAGAACACCACTCAAGTTCAGATCAGGGCGGCCGTTCCTCCCAACCACGCCCCTCCAGGTCTCACTGTCATTGCCCACGTGAGCGTTGAAGTCCCCCAGTAGAACAAGGGAGTCCTCAGGAGGAGCACCCTCCAGTACCCCCTCTCAGGACTCCAAGAAGGGTGGGTAATCTGAACTGTTGTTCGGCCCGTAAGCACAGACAACAGTCAGAACCCATCCCCCCACCTGTAGGCGGAGGGAGGCTACCCTCTCATTCACCGGGGTAAACCCCAACGTACAGGCGCCAAGATGGGGGGCAACAAGTATGCCCACTCCTGCCCGGCGCCTCTCACCGTGGGAGACTCCAGAGTGGAAGTACGTCCAGCCCCTCTCAAGGAGACTGGTTCCAGAACCAGAGCCATGCGTCGAGGTGAGGCCGACTATTTCTAGCCGGAACCTCTCAGCCTCGCACACTAGTTCTGGTTCCTTCCCCACCAGAGACAGAGGTGACGTTCCACGTCCCAAGAGCCAGCTTCTGCAGCCGAGGATCAGACCGCCAGGGTCCCTTCCCTCAGCTGCCGCCCGTAACACATTGCACCCGAACCCTTTGGCCCCTCCTACAGGTGGTGAGCCCATTGGAAAGGGGAACCACGTCTCCTCTTCGGACTGAGCCCGGCTGGGCTCCGTGGGTAAAAGCCCGGCCACCAGGCGCTCGCATTCGTGCCCCACCTCCAGGCCTGGCTCCAGAGTGGGGCCCCAGTGACCTGCGTCTGGGCGAGGGAACGCCAAATCCAAAGTTATTTTCCATCATAAGGGGTCTTCAGGCTGCACTTTTGTCTGGTTCCTCACCTAGGACCTGTCTGTCTTGGTTGACCCTACCAGGGGCATAAAGCCCCAGACAGCATATCTTCTAGGATCATTAGGACACTCAAACCCCTCCACCACGATAAGGTGGCAGCCCAAGGAGAGGTTTCATAAATTACGTTGGTTTCATAAATAATTATTTTATCAATTTTATTGTGACTTGTATGATTATTACTACAGCAATCATTCAGCTTTATGTTATAAATGCATGGAGGCTCTGTTTGTTGCGACTTAACATGGTTTTAATTAAGCTCCATAAGACAAAGATACTTTGATATTGTGAGGTTGTTGTTATAACTCGTTCATCAATGTTTTTATCTTCAACATATTTTTGCAGTCTAAGCAAATGAAGATGAAAGGAAGCCACAGAAATCAGGTGTTAGAAAACGTAGAGACTTTCCTGTCTCAGAAGAGGCTCTGGCTCCGCCAGATCAACAACCAGCTCTGAGGATGAACCTTCACATCGTCTTCATGGTTTATTTTATTTATTTATTTATTTATTTATTTATTTATTTTAATGAGGAGCTAGCTACATTTTCAACAACAAAAACTGGTGTGTTACCAACACCAAGTGCTTAATAAACATGATTTGATTTAAAGATAACTGAACAGAATTTGTTCTCCTTGTTAATCTAACATTTCTCTTTCATACATTTTATTTGTTGTTGACTTTCAGGGCCCTGTGATGGACTGGTGACCTGTCCAGGATGAACCCTGCCTCTCATCTGATGGCTGCTGGAGATGGGCACCACCAGCCCCCCTCACCACCCTGCAGGGATCAGTGTGTTCAGATCATGGATGGAAAGATTTTAAGGTAGTTTGTCTCCTTAAGTCCACACTTAAAACAGCTTCATAGTTAATGACAACATCAACTGACTCTATGATATTACTGACCATTTTTTTTTCTACTTCTAACATAAACAGACAAAGAAGACACCCAGAAATGTTTTTCCACCCCAGGCATCTGGTCCCAATAATCATCAGTTCTGATGATGTCACATACATGGCGAGCCCACAACGTCTTAAAATTGTAAGTATTATTTTTTTATTTGTCATTTTTCTGTTCTCTTTAAATACAAAATACTTTCTCTGTTTAATTGCTCTATTGTTCTTTATTGTAGGTTTCTGTAAAGTGCAGTGAACCGGAATGTTCTGTCGTTGATCCTCACTCCTGTTAGGAACATACCAACAGTGTCATGAAGTGTCATTCAGTAAATAATGACAATTTTAATGAGAATTTGCTTTAAAAGTTGGATGAAAGGTTTTATGTTATGTTTATGACAGTGTCATCTCAGTCTTATGCACACCCCATCAAATAAAGTGTTACCAAAATCGTAATATATTGAAAGCACAACGTAATTATAATTTTTGTTCTTTAAAGTAATAACTTTCATGTTTTTTGTCACTTAAATTTTCATGTTCATTGTGTTCACTTTTGACGTGTAAACTGAATTCATGTAAAGTTCATAAAGTTGTGAGTAAAATTGGACAATTTTAAAATGTCGGTAATAAAACAAAATATTTGAATTACCTTGAACATCTTGTGTAATTAATCTTTCCATGTAATTGTAGCATAAAACAATGTAAGTACTGTAGTGTAGTTATGCATGTAATGTACAAAGTAGGAATCAAGACTTATGAGTAATTAAAATTGTACTTTATTAGCAATAGCAGTAAATCAAAAATAAAAATTAAGTGTAATTTAAATTACTCATTTAAATTAGTAGTATAT
>NW_015116410.1:0-2915 GCF_001443285.1 Poecilia latipinna | reverse complement strand
TATGACGGTGTCATGTCAGTCTTATTATGCACACCGCATCAAATAAAGTGTTACCAGAATGGTAATATATTGAAAGCACAATGTAATTATAGTTTTTGTTCTTTAAAGTAATAACTTTAATGTTTTCTGTCACTTAAATTTTCATGTTCATTGTGTTCACTTTTGACTTGTAAACTGATAATTTATGTAAAGTTCATAAACTTGTGAATAAAATTGGACAATTTTAAAATGTTGGTAATAAAACAAAATATTTGAATTACCTTCAACATCTTGTATAATTAATCTTTCCATGTAATAGTAACTACTGTAGTGTAGTTATGCATGTAATGTACAAAATAGGAAAGTAGGAATAAAGAAGACTTTTTATGAGTAATTAAAATTGTACTTTATTAGCAATAGCAGTAAATCACAAATAAAATTAAGTGTAATTTAAATACATTACTAATATATTAGTAGTAATATTTAAAGTAAAAGTATATTTTTAATATAATTCTATGACAGAATTAGTACACTCAAAATATATAAATTGTACATAAAAAAGTATACTTAAAGTATACTAAGTACAACTTGAAGTTGTTCCAAAAAAGTATGGTGAAGTATACTAAGTATACTAAAAGTTGTAATTTTATACAACTTAAGTACTACTAAAGTATACTAAGTACAAAATTAGTTGTTCCAAAATAGTACAGTTAAAGTACATCAATCAAAGTATGCAAAAGTATGTTAAAATTTAACACACTAAAGTATACTTTTTTTTTTACTTGGGTGGTATTGAATTTAATTCTTTCAAGTAAAGTCAAAGTAAAAAGGTCCTTTAAGAAAAAGATTTGTAACTTTTTTGGGCTACAAACTAAGAAGTTTGCAGCCCAAAACATTTAGTTTGGAACTACTTTAAAGTTTGAGTTGACTTTCTTTAGAATTAAGTCAAATATATTTTAAATGTTTATTAGAATAAAATAAATGATTTGAGTAAGAGTGACTTAAATTTGTCATGTTAAAGCCCCTTATGAATTAAGTTATAAAAATTTAGCAAATTGAGATGGAAGGACTTAATGAATCGAATTGGATGATCATAATAAATTGAGTTGGTCAAACATAGGATACAAAACTAGCATTGAACTTAATTGTTTTAAGTCAAAGTGAAAAGTTCCTTTAGGTTAAAGATTTGTAAGTTTTGAGTTAAATGAACACAAAAGTAAGTTGTTATAGCAAAAGCAACAGAATTAAGTGAAATTAACTTACATCATCTTATGATGAATTGCATCTTATGATGAACTGCAGCCCAAATACACTTTTTAGAGTGTATTAAGAAATGTTGACTTTTTTTTAAATTAATTCAGTGTTCAGTTGTCATTTAATGTATTTTTATTGTCAGACACAGACCTGGTGCCCAGGGGCGGTTCTAGATGGGGGCCAACAGGGTACAGAAAAATTATGCTAAATAAATGTCTTTTGTTAATATTCAGAGGTGGATTGTTTAACCTTCACAATTTTACTTTAACAGTGAATTAAAATTATAGTGCTGCACTTTTAGCTGCTGTATTGAGATATGATCATACTTTCCATCTGAAAGATCAGGATCTGTAACCTGAATCTCTGGAGACACAAGTTGCTCTTTGGCTCACTTATTATATCAAATGATGAAATATTGCTCTGGTTTTTGTTTCATTCTTTTTTAAGTGTCCCAATGAAAAAACACTCACTGGCTCAAATTTGTCTAGAGCCAACCTCCAAAATGAACTCATTTGTATAAATATTTTAGTCATACTCTGTACAATACCAGAATTTTCACACAACTTTAATACTTTTGGAGCCTTGTCTGAGGACACATTTTGATTATTAAATTAGGTGTTATGATTAGTTACACCCCTCCCGACCCCACTGAGGGACAAGGGTGTTCAGAAAATGGATGGATGATTAGTTACTCAGTACTTGAGTAGTTTACCAAAACATTTTACACTTGCTTAATTAAATGTGTTTAAGGTATGCTCCTCTGATTGGAGTACAACTTTGGAGTACTGTCTGTATGAACGGTTGCTCTATGGATCACAGTTTAAAAACAAAAACATTGCCATAAAATACTGTCTGTCACTGCAGCAGACATCCCACCCCAGGAGAGTAGGGTTATTTTGATTTCAGAAAGGTGGCAACCCTACTTGCTTGGCATTTGCACAGAAATCAAACTTAAAGTGTATTAATTTAATTTTATATACTTTGCTATTACAAAACTCTACTACTTTATTTTATAACTGCAGGCTGCGTTTTATTGCAGTCCATTTGTTGCCTGTATAAGTGGCACGTTATGCAGATTCCGTTTTGTTATTTTTTCGCACATATTGTTATTTTTGATCAAACACTTTACGGTGATTATTTACAAAGAGCAGATTTTCCAAGTTCCAAAAGGAAAAAAATGACCCTTTCCCGGTCGATCTTCATAATAAAAATGTACATCGTACAACAGAGTAGTCACGTGGTGCGTCACTCCTTCCAGGACGTACTGCAGGGAAAATAAACATTTAATCATGAATGCTAATTATGTATTCACTTAGTCATTTTGATAATAGGCCAGGGGTGAAAGTAGGGGGCTACGGTCGGGTACTGCGTACCCCCTAAAAGATTTAGCGGGGGTACGCAGTACCTGCAAGAAAGAGGAGCGGCTGTCAGCTGTAAAGAATCAGTGGGTTCACTGTGCATCCGTGAGTTCACCCACTAATCAGCCGTGACTGATTAGTTTTTCTAGAACAATCTAAAACACAACTTAATCAGTTAATAAATAACTTTTTTCCCATTTCATGTTTTTTCTGAACTCTTAGTGCTTTGCAACACGTCGACAGTGGAAGGTTTTGAGTCGATCTCAGCATTAGGTGACAAACTGAACGTCGCCAGGAGGCTGAGACCAGCATGTCTTCTGACTG
>NW_015116409.1:35157-37665 GCF_001443285.1 Poecilia latipinna | reverse complement strand
CTGACTCCTCCTTCTCTGACTCCTCCTTCTGACTCGTAACCCTCTGACTCCTCCCCCTCTGGCTCCTCCTCCGGGTTCTGAGTGCGTCTCCTGGTGCTTTGGGTGTTTGTGAGGCAAGACATCTCTGTTGTTTCTGAGTAAAAGCTTTGACATTTCAGCATCAGAAGCTCCAATGAGTAAAAAAATGATGATGAATCTGATGATAGTTCATTGATTCCTGCTGCTCACTCTGTGTGTGTGTGTGTATGTGTGTGTGTGTTTCTCTCCAGGGGTCCCAGCGTAAAGCGGTCTTCAGGAATGGAGCGATCCCATAGCAGCAACTGGGACTCAGCAGAGAAGAACCGGAACAAGCTGGTGAAGGCAGCGTCTACCTCCAAGCTACTGGCCAAAGTGGTGAAGAATGCAGACAAGTACGACACACACACACACACACACACACACACACACACACACACACACAGGATTTAATAACCCAAGTCCCAAACTGAGATTACTAGAGAACCTGCGAGTGTTGGGTCCGATTAGGAAGGAGAGTAATGAATGTTTTCTGCTCTTTCAGGCACAAAGACCCAGTGGTCAGCCAAGGTAGGTTGTCCTTCCTCGCCAAACACACCACACCCATCATCATCATCATCATCATGATCATCATCACTGTCTACCAGCCAATAGGAATCCAGAGGCTCCAGATGTTTTCTGGCCTGTAGTCTGTCAGACGCCATGTTGTTGTTGTTGTTGTTCAGTGACCATGTGACCATGTCTCTGTCTCAAACCAGCCAAAATGTCGACCCGAGAGAAAAACAGCCTTGCTGGTAAGTTCAGCTGAAGCCCACTAGCTGGCTAACAGAAAGTGCAACACTTCCTGTTTCTGAACCAATCGCCTCCTTCTGTGTGCTTCCATTGTTTGCCTCACTCATCCACCTGCTGATATCACTGTTTGACCCCACCTCTTCCTTGTTTATAGCATTAATCTGCAAAAAGAAACTAAAGCGCCCTGATTGGAGCCTGAACTTTTTCAAAGATTCACAGCGAATAAGATCAGTTCTAGTGTTCAAATCGGGCCAATCACAGCAGTCTCTGCAGCTCAGTCGTTTTTACTGGCGACTCAGACTAAAGCGGACTCTAGCTCCCTCTGGGTGACTTTACCTCAACTCTGACTCACCTGTCTCTAACCTGCCCCTCACCTGTTACTGCCCCTCACCTGTCTCCCACCTGTCTCCCACCTGTAACCAAGGCTTACCTGCTTTTCATTTCGGTCTGGTGTTGGAATCTTTCCTTCTGGGCTTTTGTCAGCAGAATCTTCGGGCTGCTGCTGGAGGTTCTGGTCTGACCGGTTCTGTTCCTGCAATGGCCCGTCTGACCCGGAACCTCGGTTTGTTTGATGTTTCAGAGGGAAACTCTATCAAGATGTTCATGCGAGGTCGACCAATCACCATGTTCATCCCTTCAGACGTGGAAAACTATGAGGACGTCCGGGCTGAGCTTCCTCCAGAACGACTCAAGCTGGAATGGGTGTATCCTTCCAACCAGTTGGAGAACCAGTACGACCAGTGCGACTAATATAGCCCAGATGGTGCCCAGTAGAACCGTGAGTGATCCAGTAGAACCCCAGGCCCGGTTCCGGTGCTCCTTGACCCTCTGCAGGTACGGGTACCGTGGTCGGGACTGCCGGGCCAACGTCTACCTGCTTCCCACTGGAGAGATCGTCTACTTCATAGCGTCCGTGGCGGTTCTGTTCAGCTACGAGGAACGGACCCAGAGGCATTACCTTGGACACACCGACTGCATCAAATGGTGAGGAACGCTCGGCGTCACTTCCTGCTCCGCCATTGGCTGCTGCTGTTGGTGATTTTATCGCTCTCTGTCCACAGTCTGGCCATCCATCCGGACAAGATTCGGATCGCCACCGGACAGATCGCCGGAGTGGACAAAGACGGACGTGTGAGCAGAACTAGCTCCGTTCCCAGAATGGGAAGGTTCTGTTGGGGGAACCAGCAGATTTTAGTTCTCAGCACTATAGTGTTATATATGCAGTGATGGCATAGTTACTTTGAAATACTAATTTTAATTTGATTACTAATTACTCCTAAAATAAGTAACTGAGATTACTGGTTACTTGATTCAGTAATCTAATTACTTTTTTACCTGAAAAAAGTAATTTACCTGTATTTTTGTAACTTACACAACTTTTGAGTTACTTTCAGCATCAATCAATGTAAAATTACACTGAGTTTTGAGTTTTGCCAATACTTCTGTAATCGCCATTTATTTTATAAACATCAACAATGTGTCTCATTGTTGAACTCACGATCTGGAACTGAAGATTAGATCGTTTAATCGTCCAAAAACACTTTTAGTAATTTTTACGTGATTTTCTTTGTTTGCGGTCTGTAAAACTCTAGATAGGGTTTTAGAGCCCCCTTCCAGCCCCCTCTGTGTTACGGCCCTGCAGCTCCTCCTGCGGCTCCACCAATCAGATGGCTGCACAGATTAGTGACACTTACCTTAACA
>NW_015116409.1:27601-29550 GCF_001443285.1 Poecilia latipinna | reverse complement strand
GGACGATCCTCTACCCAAATTTAGGTGCTGACTGGTTCTGTATGGTCCGTTTCAGGCGCTGCAGCCTCATGTCCGGGTCTGGGACAGCGTCAGCCTGTCCACTCTGCAGGTCATCGGTTTGGGAACCTTTGAACGCGGCGTCGGGTCTCTGGCGTTCTCCAAAGCGGTTAGTATCCATCAGGAGGTGGCCATGATGCACATTCTGGTTCTGTAGAACCTTCCTAACGGGTCTCTGTGTTTCAGGACTCGGGTCAGCACCTGAGCGTCATCGATGACTGCAACGACCACATGTTGACGGTTTGGGACTGGCAGAAGAAGTCCAAGATCGCAGAGATCAAGGTGAGCTGGTTCTGACCGGGTTCTCTGGATCTGCAACCGGTACTGGCTGAGGTGTTCTGGTACCTTAGCCAGTACCAGGACAGTACCAGTTCTAAGTGGTACCCGTTGTCTCCTTACAGACGACCACCGACGTGGTTCTGGCCGTGGAGTTCCACCCGACCGACCCGAACACGATTGTTACCTGTGGGAAGTTCCACATCTTCTTCTGGGCCTGGAACGGGAACTCGCTGCTGCGCAAGCAGGGACTCTTCGGGGTGAGCAGAACCCAACAGTACCTTTTGGACCTCCCACCTTATTACTGGCTAAAGGGATTCTGCACCTACCTGCAGCTCATGATCCCAGTAAAACCAGTAGATCCCGAGTTACTAAAAATCATCCGGCTGAGAGGAAAACTTCAGTTTAGAGCCAGAAAATAACTTTGTTCTTGAAACGGACCAGTTGCACCAAACTGGTTCTGGTTCCAGTGACCAACTGGTTGGTTCAGTAGGACAGAGCCTTGCACCCTACGACAGGTCACATTATTCAACATTTCTTCTTCTGTGGTCAGAGTCACGACCGGCCCAAGTTCATCCAGTGCCTGACTTTCCGGAGCAACGGCGACATCGTGACCGGAGACTCGGCCGGACAGCTGCTGGTCTGGACCCGGAACTCTGCCGAGGCGCCCGCAGGCAAGGCGCCGCAAGGTGAGAGGGGGCGTCATCAGACCTGAGCTTCACCTTGACCAGGTCCAGGTGTCGGCTCAAATACTCACTGCTGTATGTGTGTGTGTGTGTGTGCAGCCTTCCAGATGAGGACCGACCTGCGGCCAATCGAAGCTCATGAGAAGGGAGTTTTCTGCATGTGTGACATGCGGAGCGGCTCGCTGCTGACCGGAGGAGGAAAAGACCGCAGGATCGTCCTGTGGGACCAGCAGCTGCAGCTGGACCACGACATTGAGGTCTCACACACACACACAGACACACACACACACAGACACACACACAGACCCTAACCTCCAATGTGTTCTCAGGTCCCGGATCAGTACGGGAACATCCGGGCGCTGGCGGAGGGAAAGGGAGACGAGTTCCTTGTCGGGACGTCCAGAAACTTCGTCCTCAGAGGAACCTTCAACGATGGCTTCCAGGTGGAGGTCCAGGTGAGGTCACATGTCAACATGACATCACAGAGGTAACCTGTGGTGAGTTCAGGGTCTCATCTTGGCGGTGCGTTCAGGGTCTCATCTCTCTGCGGTGCGTTCAGGGTCTCATCTCTCTGCGGTGCGTTCAGGGTCTCATCTCTGCGGTGCATTCAGGGTCTCTGCGGTGCATTCAGGGTCTCTGCGGTGCGTTCAGGGTCTCATTTCTCTGTGGATCGTTCAGGGTCTCATCTTGGCGGTGTGTTCAGGGTCTCTGCGGTGTGTTCAGGGTCTCATCTCTCTGAGGTGCGTTCAGGGTCTCTGCGGATCATTCAGGGTCTCATCTCTCTGCGGTGCGTTCAGGGTCTCATCTCTCTGCGGATCGTTCAGGGTCTCATCTTGGCGGTGCGTTCAGGGTCTCATCTCTCTGCGGTGCGTTCAGGGTCTCTGCGGTGCGTTCAGGGTCTCTGCGGATCATTCAGGGTCTCATCTCTCT
>NW_015116409.1:0-24733 GCF_001443285.1 Poecilia latipinna | reverse complement strand
GTGTTCAGGGTCTCTGCGGTGCGTTCAGGGTCTCCTCTCTCTGCGGTGCGTTCAGGGTCTCTGCGGTGCGTTCAGGGTCTCATCTCTCTGTGGATCGTTCAGGGTCTCATCTTGGCGGTGTGTTCAGGGTCTCTGCGGTGCGTTCAGGGTCTCCTCTCTCTGCGGTGCGTTCAGGGTCTATGCGGTGCGTTAAGGGTCTCATTTCTCTGTGGATCGTTCAGGGTCTCATCTTGGCGGTGTGTTCAGGGTCTCTGCGGTGCGTTCAGGGTCTCCTCTCTCTGCGGTGCGTTCAGGGTCTCTGCGGTGCGTTCAGGGTCTCATTTCTCTGTGGATCGTTCAGGGTCTCATCTTGGCGGTGCGTTCAGGGTCTCTGCGGTGTGTTCAGGGTCTCATCTCTCTGCGGTGCGTTCAGGGTCTCTGCGGATCATTCAGGGTCTCATCTTGGCGGTGCGTTCAGGGTCTCATCTCTCTGCGGTGCGTTCAGGGTCTCTGCGGTGCGTTCAGGGTCTCTGCGGATCATTCAGGGTCTCATCTCTCTGCGGATCATTCAGGGTCTCATCTCTCTGCGGTGCTTTCAGGGACACACGGACGAGCTGTGGGGTCTGGCCACCCACCCCAGCAGGGAGCAGTTCCTGACCTGCGCCCAGGACCAGATGGTCTGTCTCTGGAACTCTGTGGATCACAGTCTGCAGTGGAGCCGTACTCTGGAGGTGAGGGGGCGGGACTTGTGACTGGGGCCTGCTGATTGATTGGAGGATTGACAGGTGTGTTGCTCCTTCAGGAACACGGACACTGTGCAGAGTTCCATCCCAGTGGAGCCGTAGTCGTTATAGGAACGCACTCCGGAAGGTCAGCAATGTCATCGCTGCGTCTGGTTCTGGTTTTTTCTGATTGGTTGCACGCGCCTCCCTCTCCTTCTGATTGGTCGCTCTGCTCTCTTACATGTCTCCAGGTGGTTTGTTCTGGACGCCGAGAGCAAAGATCTGGTCGGGATCCACTCGGATGGCAATGAGCAGCTGTCGGTTCTGCGTTTCTCAGTCGGTGGGTGGAGTCTACTGTAACCATGGTGATGTGAAGGGACTACGGTTCCCATCATGCCTCTCTCCCTCCATCCTGCAGATGGCAGCATGCTGGCCGTGGGGTCTCATGATAACTTCATCTACCTGTACAGCGTGTCGGAGCAGGGCCGCAGGTACAGCCGCTACGGGAAATGCTCGGTGAGTTCCTATTGGTCAGCTTCCTGTCCTCTGATTGGCTAACAGGTCAGAGTGCAGAACCACAGCCACGTTTGGTTCTGTCCAATCAGAAGCAGAACTAGAAGTAGGACCAGAACCAAGACCAGAACCAGTCCACTATCATCATGTGATGCAAATGTCCTGATTCCCCTGAATGTCTCTCCAGGGTCATTCCAGCTACATCACACACCTGGACTGGTCACCTGACAACAAGTTCATCATGTCCAACTCTGGGGACTATGAGATCCTCTACTGTGAGTACGCACACTGATACCGCAATGAAGTATTCCTGTAGTATTCCCTTAGTTCTCCCGTAGTTCTCACGTAATAATGTGTGTATTTCAAGGGGACATCCAGAACGGCTGCCAGTTGATCCGGAACCGCTCTGAGTGCAAAGACATCGACTGGGCCACCTACACCTGTGTGCTGGGATACCACGTGTTCGGTCAGTGCTCTGCTGGGACCGGGTCGGTTCTGATGGTTCTGTTGGTTCTGATGGAAGCTGCTGTGTTCCAGGCGTCTGGCCCGAAGGTTCTGATGGTACCGACATCAACGCTCTGGTGAGGTCCCACAACAGGAAGGTGATTGCGCTGGCGGATGACTTCTGCAAGGTTCACCTGTTCGCCTACCCCTGCTCCAGATTCAAGGTGAGTCCAGAACCAGAACCGAAACCGACATGCACGTTCCGACAGACTAACCGCTGTCTCTGCAGGCGCCCAGCCACAAGTACAGCGCCCACAGCAGTCACGTGACCAACGTCAGCTTCCTGCACAGCGACAGCCACCTGATCTCCACGGGCGGGAAGGACACCAGCGTCATGCAGTGGCGGCTCGTCAGGAAGCTGGTCGACGCCCCCAAGCCCGCCGCGCGCCGACCCAACACGGCCGGCGACCCGGCTGGAGACACGGCCGCTGCAAACACGGCCGGCGATGCAGCCGCCACGCAACCTCTAGCTGGACCCGACCCGGCTGCCGCCGAGAACCCGGACCCATCGAGCCGGGTCGCTGCAGAAGGAACCCCGCCCCCCATGGGGTCGACCCCGCCCCCCTCGGACAGCACGCTGAGCCTGAAGGACAGCCTGGAGACGAGCGACGACACGGCGACGCCGAGCGACGAGGGCCTGCCTCCCCTCACTCCGCCCTCCTAGAGGGGGCGGAGCCTCTTCCGGGTCAGGTGTCTCTGTTGCTACTCCTGACACCATCTGGGTCACCGACCGCCGAGCACCTGTTCGTGCCCCACCAGTTCAGGACCGCTGTCAGGAATTCGACAGGAAACCCACAGAAACTCTCCAGACATCTCCAGGCGTCGGCCATCTTCCAGAAACGCTCCAGAATCTGATCCAGAACCTTCTGGGTCTCCTCTGTTTCGCCACAGGAAGTCACCTGATCTGCTCACTCTGGACAGGTGAACACTAGGGCTGCACCGATTGCACATTTCTGTCCGATCTTTAAAAAGCCGATTGATTTTGTCTGAAATGTCAATAAATATAGAAAGTCGCTGAGTTGGTAACAGGGGACGACTATTGCAAACACCTGGGTGGGCGGGGCTAACCATCTCACTGCAGAGGAAATGAGGACAATGGTTGATTTTTAGACCTTTACAGAGAAAAATAAGATCGGCTTCACAAATATCGGCCAATCACTGATCTTTGAAATTTGAGAAAACGGCGCCAATAAATTGATGCACCCTTCTTTTCTTTTTTTTACATTAGATTTATTGAATTGTATAACATAAAACAAGTGGCAGCGATACATTTGACATAGGATTCACATTAAACAACTCAGTCCCCAAAGTAAACAAACATAAATAATAAAAAAACAACTCAACAGTACATATGTCAGAAAACAAAAACAGAAATAGAGGAAAGAAAACCAAAAACATAGCAGTAATCTGCACTGTTCTCTTAATTTCCTTGGTAGTGTTTCAGAAACTCGACTATGTTTCTTCAAATTTCACTCCCTTTCCTCTGACAATAAAAGCGAGTCGCTCCAGAGCCACATGATGTCGTCTCCTTCACCCACATGTGGTTTGACGGTATGTCCATTTTTTGTCCATCAGATATTAATTTCCTGGCCTGCAGGAGTCCAAAGTCAATCCATGTTAACTGGAGCCAAAAACACAGTTCTCTGGATAAATACCTAAAACACAGCAGGTACATCCACTCCAACAATCTTTGACAAAGTTTGCGTAACTGAGTTCCAGTATTGATGTAATTTTGGACACTCCCATACACAGTGAAAAAGAATAACACTGCAGCTGTCTGGGATGTTCGGGTTTGACTGGAGTTATGTAATTTCTCATCAACCACTGGTATTGGAGGAGTTTCATCCTTTTATTAATTGACTGCTTTTAAGCACGGTGCACCCTTGGTTAACACCTGACACACCTGTGATGTCCAACATTTCGACCTTTTTCTGTCCCAAACAGGGGCACCTGTTATCCTCCCGTCTGCCACAGGGGGCAGCAGGGGGATGAAGGGGAGGAATTTGTCAAACAAGACAATAAGTTTTCCCAAATAAACAGTCCGATTTTCCTCCGGTGAGACGAGTCGACCTCGAGGTTAAGCAGGAAGTCTTTGGTTTAACAGGAGGTTTGTGGATCAGAGGGAACCTGGAAGATTTCAGTTTTGTTTCTAACTTTGCTTAAAAACGACCATCTGCAGCTTTTTAGTTAAAACAGTGAAAATCAATTTAATTTAAATCTGTGAATTAAAACATCACTGAAGGATGCAAACAGCTACAGGCTTTTATTCTGAAAAGCCACAGACGACATTCAGTTTCAGTCTAAATGAATACAACAGAGAAAAGGGACATTCTATTAAAAATTATGTCTGTTTAAATCGGTTGTGACCCGTCAGGTTCTAGATCCACTGGTTTGGGTTTCAGAAGCTTCACACTGTTGCCAACAGGATGAAACAGGAAGTGCTTGTTTGGCGAGGTGACCTTCAGGTTAAAACTGTGACAGAGAACCAATCAGAGCGAAGCCTCCCACTTTGCTGGAAATCCCAGTTCATCTTGAGCCGAATTGATCAGAGTGAGCCCTCCCTGTTCATAAAGGATCTGTGTTGTTTGTATATGCTGCAGATGTCTGTGTGTATATTTCTGCTCAACACAAGAGGGCAGCACCTCAGTCACATTCAGCTCGCATCTCTAATCCAATCAGGCGACAGCAAAGGGGAGGGCCTGTGCTCTGATTGGTTGCTCTCAGTGACTCACTGCTGGGCTTTTGTCTGTTCTGGACCATTTCACTTCAGGCCTTTGTTGAATGTGTCGATGATGTCATTCAGGGGCGGGGCTTTCGGAGGGGGTGGGGGGGCCGATGTTGCCTTTTTATTACTGACTCATCTTTTCTATGTTTGCCTCTCAAGGGCTTCTGTGGAGTTCAGGGACTCACCTGGATGTTCAGGTTGGGGGCGGGGTCACGTGAAGGGGGTGGGCTTTGCGTTCATTGATCCTCATTGATGATTTTTATGTGACTGTTTTGAGCCAATCGTCTTCTCTCATGCATTCCTGTCAGAGGGGAGACTGTACTGAAGATTTCAACACAATGCAAATAAACGTTGCTATGGTGACAGCCAGCTTCTTCCTTGTCTGTTCAGTGACGCTGTGATGATGTCAGAAACAGAAAATGCCATATATTAAATGTACTCTTTAGATTACTGCTCACCATCGGTGGTTCCATGTCCAAAAGGTCCAGCCAAATTCTGAAAGGGCTCTGTTGGGCTGAACGGACCCAGAGATACAGAAAAATCTGTCAGGAGGCGATAGGGTATAGGCCTGTGCGATAAACGATAAATCAATTAATCGCACGATAAATTAAACCTATCGACCTCATTTTAATTATCGGCTTTATCGTCTCTTCCTGCCTTTTTTTTCTTTCTGTTGATGACACTAATTGAAAAAATGCTCAACTCCGGTGCTCTGCACTGACCCTCCCTCATTTCCTTAGTCAAATGTCCAGCGCACACCACACGAGTTGTCGGTCCATTTTCAAAACCTGAGACACATCAGCCGACAGAAATCCTGAGTATAACGGTTCGATCGGGTTCGTCGTGCCGTGTGGTGTCCAGCCACATGGGCACAAAATAATGGCTACAAGTCCAGTAACGAATTTTAAAACCAGGCATTAATCAATGCTTTACTAGAATCTATCTGCAATGCATGTGGCTAGAGTCAGCAGAAAGTCCTGACTGAATGAAAATCATTATAACCTTCTTATGTCACGTTAACGAAGAACAGCTGAAAACTTACCGGGTTTATCAGCTGCGGTAGCAATTTGGCTCCAACTCCTCTCCTTGTCATTTCTATATTTGTACGAAATGTTGAATAAACATTAATGTTGTTTCCACATATCATCTCCGATGTCCGCTGGACGTCGTGTCGCGCCGTGTCAGCTGTTTGGGATTCCTCTCCATAATTTCCCCTCGGAAAGCAGGAGGAGAAAATGTAGGACTGAATTTATGTTTTTAGCTTCGTGAAATTCTCTACGAAATTAGCTGTGTTGCACTAGCACCGCCACACCAGCAGGGGACACACATGTTCGGGATAGAGAGCTTTATGAGAGTAAGTAGAGTTCCTTGGAGATCGTTCAGTTAGTGGTATGCTTTGTTACCGCACTATAAATAAACGTTCAGCTTCCGAAGGAACCTTTGACTGTCTCTTGCTCGCCGCACCACACGCTGTGGACCACGAAGGGAGTTAACCCTGAACCACTTCAGCCTAGGAGCGAGAAGGAGCTCCCCTGTGTTTCTCCCACGAAGTTTGGAGGTTCATCAGGAAAGGTTAACAGCTGTGTTTTTTTGGTTCTGAGTTTTGCACATAGCATGTTGACTCTGGTATTGTTGGAAACAGCAGAGCCTTGGCTTTAATCTGATTGGTAGTTTGTGTGGGCAGGACCGGGTTGCGCTGTCGTTAGCGTCTAATTAGCCTCCAGTTATGTTTTTTTTTTTTTTCATAAAACTGATTAGTGTTGGAGCTGGGTGTTGTTGAGGTAGAAAATATTGTTTCTATCATTTAGATGATCTTTTTCCCGATACGTGGATATACAATATGCCTATATTGGCCACATGTGGCGCAACATGTTAGATATTGAATCAATAATTATTCTGATGTTGAACGAGTTAGCTAATGCTAAAATTAATCATCCAGCAACATTCTTGCCGTGCTGCATCAAGCTACAGTCATATTGCGTCGCCAGTAGTGATACTGTAACTGTCACTACCTTAGTTGTTTTTTCAATTAAACACAAAGGAAATCAGAAGAAATACTTACTTGTTGAGTGGAAATGTGGCAAACTTTGGATCTGTTTTGAATCCTTTGAAAAGTCACTTTGATGTTTAACCTTGTCTTATTTCGAGGTCGGTCTAATTTTCTCTTCTTAGTTTGACTTTCATCATGGGTCTGTTTTGGTTTACTCATCTTGGTTTTTGAAGCACATACTAGTTGGGGTTAGCTACCCTGAACTCAGATCATTGTTAGCCAAACCTGTGGGCAGCCGAAGACCTGTCCAGAACCAGTTGGGTCCGTTCAGACCCAATCTGGAGATGTTCAGTGAAAGACCTGCCCAAACATTCTGGTTCTGAGTTTCTGAAACCTGTTTTTGTTCTGAACCGAGGCGACTCGATGTCTGGACCTGAGTGTTCAGAAACAGGTCAATCAATGAAACCTAAAGCAGAACAGAACCTTTTTTTCTGATCTAATAGAACTACTTGTGTTCATCAGAACCTTTCAGTTGGGTTTTTCTGAGGTTCTCCTGCAGTCTGAATGGTACCGGGTCAGCTTGGTTCTATTGGCGAGATGTTCTGTAGAGAAACAAAATGCTGATCCTTTGATCCAACCAACAGTTTGTTTATTTATTTGTATGGAATACATTAAATGGGCCCAGGTTCTAACTGGACCCGGATGAATATTCTGATTGGACCTCCAGTCTGGTTCTAGTTCTTGTCTCCATTGCAGCGGTCTGTGTAGCAGCAGGTCCAACCGGGTCGGGAGCAGTTCTCCAGCCGAGTGCAGCCTTTTTCTCCATTATCTGCAGACAGAAAACCCATCAGAACCTCTGCTGGACTGGACTGAGGTTCGGTCCAGTTTGCATGTAAACCTGACAGTCAGACCCAGTGTTAGGGTCAGGTCTTGCTACAAATCCAGACAAGGTCGGGTTGTTTTGGACCAGTTGGTCCAGAACATCTGGTGCCAAAGTAAAGTATCTCTGTGTTATTTCTGAGCAGGATGTTGTTTAAATCCCAAATTAAATTAATTTCTAGGATTTCCTCCTTTAATCTCTGGAATAAATGATAAACTTCCTGGCCAGCAGTGAAGCTGATAATCTATAATCTAATCCATGAATCTGTTCCTTCAGTCTGGAACTCCTTATCAAGAAGTTCACTAAATAAAGTTAAAACCATCAGCTGATCCAGATGCTGGTTCTGCTGGAGGTTTCTTCCTGTTAAACGGCAGTTTCTCCTCTCCGATGTCGCCCTCTGCTGGTCAGGAGGAGTGACTCACCTCTGGTGTAGCAGGCCTGTTGGACCTTCCCAGTGCACTGCAGCAGCAGGTTGTTCACCATCAGGAAGTCTTCTCCATAGCAGCTGATGTGGAACTGCTGAGCTGAAGAACAAACAGGACAATCAGACAGAACCCGGCCAACCCTGAACATCCGGAGCAGTCTGGACCGCAGAGGCAATATTTCACCACCAGAGGGCACCACAGATGTTCATTGTTCCTGACTGCAAACTACAATAAATAAATAACTGATTCATGCATCCGTCAGAGCACAACACCTGGAAAATACCTGGAAAACACCTGGAAAGCCCTTTAAGCTCTGACCCATTTAGCAGAATCATCCTGGACGGATCCGGCTCTGCCACATCCAGATCTAACTGAGCCATTCAGAACCAGAACCTCTCCAGGCAGGTCTGTCCAGAGGACATTCTCCCACAATGCACTGGGGTTCGTCACATTGCATTGTGGGAAATTATTCCTCCTTGGTAATCTGCCATGGATCCACTGTGGCCCAAAGACGACGCTTGACTTTTAGAGTTGACCTTTCATTTCTCTGCGGGTTGTTCTAGGTTCATATCGGCCTTTAAGCTGCCATCAGGCCTTTAACTAGGCCGTCTGACCAGCTGGATGCTTCAGCATCTCTGTGGTGAAAATATTTAATCTTTTCGTTTTTCTCCAGTTCTGCTTCATTAATTAGTTTTTTAATTGATTCTGTTGAACAATTCAGAAGCGACCTCTGGTTCCTATTGGTTCTTTGGTGGTTCATTTCAGTAATTTATTTTCTGTTGGTGATCTAATGGCAATAATCCAGTAATGTTGAGTTCAATCATTTTTTACAAACATTAAATGTTTTGCTTTGCAGCGCAGAATCTGGTACCGAAGATCCCGACCAGAACCGCCTCTGGAGAATCTAGGACATTGTTTCTGACCGAATACTTCCAGGTTCTGCTTATTCTGACTGGTTCTGGTTCTGATGGGTCCTGATGGGATGCAGAGTTGTTCTTACCAGAGCAGAGCGGCGGCAGCAGCAGCAGCAGCAGCAGGTAGACCTTCATGGTTCTGGTTCTTTGGGTCCAAAAGGCTCAGAAAATAGAAACTGTGATCCGAGTGGAACGAAGTCGGACTTTTATCGTCTGCTGGTGAGAGATAAGAAAAGCAAACAATTCTGGACCCGTGAACTCCAGGTCAGAACCAACGTCAGCGACTCGCTTATTTAGATCTGCTGAGTCAGGGTTTCTGCTGAGTCAGGGTTTCTGCTGAGTCAGGGTTCAAACTTACAGGGAAAAAGAATAAAACAAAGAGGAACCGAGCAGCAAAAGGCCGGCAGGTTTAACGAGAGAATCAGTAAGGAGTGAGATGGTTTGAGGTTAAATACTGGGAGAAAAGACCAGAGCTGATTGGCTAACGAGGACAGAGAGGGTAAATAAATCTAACCATGTAACCATGGTAACAGATAGCTGCAGGTTCACACAGACTCATAAATTAACGATATTTCTTAATGCGATTCAGACTTACTTGTGTTCTAATTTAATTAAAACATTTAAAGGTATTTTGCTTGAATATTAATGTTTATATTAAATGTTGCTGAGCAGGAGACAAGACCGGATCAGACCAGTACTGATCCGGTCTGATCAGAACCGGATCAGAAGCAGACCTGTTTGTTCCCTATAAGGGGGTGACCAACAAAATGAAATCAAGGCAGGAAGCAGAACTGCAACATTAGTGAGACATCAGACACACACCATGGATTCATAAAGCACAAACTTAATTCTACTTGAGGTTATTTATCTTCTTAAGGTATTATTTTATAAAAAATATTATCCACATTTGACTTTCTCATCGGGAGATGCAAATGTGAAAGATCACGAGTAAATCGTGGTTCAAAAACTTCCTACGTGAGAAACTTAAACAGTTATTGTTACCTGGAGACATGGAGCCGTCCGGCTGCAAATGGAGCCCAGAAGCCTCAATCAGAAATCTGAGGACAAGAAGTCGCTAACTTCCATGTTAATCATGCTAGCATGATAGCTACATGGCCGCTAACCTGTAAGCTAGTGGCAGCAAGAAGCCAACCAACACAATGGTTGGCTTACAGTGTAGCAGTATTGCAGCTCATCGCCAAGATGGCGGCGCTGGAACTGAAGGTCCATTGGCAGCATTTATACTAACTACACCTTATTTAATCATTAATAAATAGTAAACATTGAAAACATCAATCGCAGCAGTCGGGTCGTACCAGGGAGATGCTGTTGTAACCATGGTGATGTTTGATCCCACAGATTATAGCACTCGACTCAAAAGCATCTCTATCCGGTCTGAAACCAGTTCCTGTTGCCTAGCAACGACGCTGTTGACAGTGTAAATGCTCCGATCCAGAACCAGGTTCTGGTCCAGAGCGGAGCTTTAAAATGAACAGAAACATTTGAGTTGTTTAACCCAGTTTAATGAGACCAAAAGCAACAATTATTAATATTTAAAATTAATGCTTGTTAAATTAAAGTAAAACATCATCAGAGATGATTCATCACAACCATAAAAACCTGAGATCAGTGATTGGATAAATTCATCCAGGGTAGAATCAGAACTGGACCCGTTTGTTCCCTGGGGTCAGCTCAGCTGTGAAGTGGCATTAATATTCTCAGCAAACATGATTTTTAGTTTTACATAGAAATTCATCAAACAGACATCAATAATTTATGTAAAATCACCAAAGTGTCTGGAAAGTGGATAAAGCAGTGACACATGAGAGTCCTGTGGTTTCCATGGTTTCCGTCCCAGCTGACGATCGGCTTCAGACAGAGATCTTCTCTGCATCCGTCAGTGCGCTGTGCAGACAGTAGTAGTCCAGCAGGTGGCGCCATGAAGGGCTGAGTTGCAGCAGCTTCTGGTTGCCTTTCCCAGAAAAGGGAAGAAGAAAGCAGAGTTAAAGATGGATCTGATTCTGGACCAGATACTGGACCGGTAGCAGACCTTTATCTGAGGAGACCACAAGACAAGACGGTTGTCTTGTCCAACCACAAGACAACCATCTTCTGATTGGTTGTAAGATTGATTTGTGCCTCTGAGCAAGTTGTCCACCGATCTGTGTATCAGTGTGTAAATGTGAGAGAATGGGTGGATGTGGCTCTAGTGGAAAATGTTTTAAGTGGTCAAAATGATTGGAAAATTATTACTAAATCCACGTTTTTTTTAGTTCTCTTGATGGCGTAGTATAGCAGAGCCACCATAGATATAAAAATTTAGCATATTACTGTCATGATCCGTGTTTCTGTGTATTTATTTTAAGGTTTTTCTGTGTTCAGTTTCTGTCCTGAGTCTCTGTTGTTTCTGTGTCTTCCCCATTGATTGCTTCCCAGGTGTGTCTCATTCCTTGATTACCCTCCCTGTGTATTTAGTCCCACCTGTTGTCTCTTGTGTCATTTGTCTGTTCCCACCACAGGCGAACTGTAAAGTCCTGTGTTGGTTCAGCTCTCGTTTTCAGTCTTCTGTCTTTCAGTTGCTACTGGTAATTAGCTGTGTGCTACCGCCTGTGTTTGAGCTCTCTTTATTAAATTCATCATCATCTTCATCACTACCTGGGTCGTCAGCGTTCATTCTCACTACCACCAACCACTCCCATGACAATTTCTGCCACAAACCTTAGAAATTTCTATGTATTTTTTAGAAACTTGTTTAATCTTAAAGTTTCTGTTTTTACTAAAGTATTTCTGAGTTTCAAAAGTTGAAAATTTTAAATTTTACAATTCCAGATTGTTTTTTTTTTTTCTAGAACTTTTCATCTCAGAATTTTACTCCTGTTGCTTTTTGATCCGTTCCATGAATTTCTGGCCTGTTCAGGTGATCTATGTGCAGATTTGCGTACAAATGATCAATAAATCTTCTTACGATTATCTCATTATGATGAAATTTTATTCTATGTTTTTGATGGTAAACCAATGGATTGATTTTTTTTATACTGAACAAAAGCCAGGTCAACTTGGTAAACCAACAGATGGTTAGTATATAAATGGGCCCTGGGTCACTTTGGACTGGAAAAATTGGACCCCAAGGTAAAAAAGGTTAAGAATCCCTGCTCTCGTCCACAGTCCCCTCCTTACCGATGATGCAAAGTCCTTCCTTGGCTCTGGTGATGGCTACGTTGATCTGGTGGGGGTCTCCAACAAAGCCAACATGTTTGGACATCCAGGCGCCATCCGGTTCCTTCTCAATCTCCCCACTGGGAACGGAGCAGACTGTGGAGAGAATCACGTAGCGCCACTCGCTCCCTGGAGAAAACAGGATTTGGGTTTGGTTTGGTTCTGATACCGGGCTGAGGAAGAACATTGCTTCATTTCACGGCACAGTGGCGAGGCTGGGGTGTCATTTATAAAGGAGGTGTCCAAACAAAGTAGGAACTGAAACTTTACTTCCCACCAAACGTTGTGATCTCTGAAAATAAACTTAGCAGGAAAACATGCGGTCTCTCACACGACCTCTGACCCAGATTTACCTTCGTTTTGGAGCTGGGGGAAACTGGCAATGCAGAACTGAAGCCACTACTTCTGATTATCTAACCTTTAATCAAAGATTGACTTTATTATAAGCAGTCAGCAGTTTTATTTATGCCAGGTGCAAGTATAGGGAGAAAAAGTGATGACGGGGCCCTCCACAATTTAATTTTTTGTTCATAGAAATGAAAAAAAAAAAAAAAATCGGAGTCCTATCAATTTGCAAAATTAATCATTTAGTATTTTCAAAGATTGTTTTTAGCAGTAAAAATTTAATGTTCCCACTCCCAGACCAAAAAACACATCCATATTTACCCTGAAACCCTCTGTCTGCGTTAAATGGTTCTTTCCTGCTTGGAGCTTCAGAGTGACGCTGTTAGCAGCAGACAGTGGAAAACAAGAACGACTGTGGCAGCTACTCTGCTGCTAAGAAAAGTTATAAAATCAGGTTTTCAAAAAAAAAAAAAAAAAAAAGGAAGAGAGAGAGAATAAAAGGAAAGTGTTAATTTATAACCCGGATTTTCTCCAAGAGAGGTGAATGGACTGTGTGAGATTATCAACCATTTAGCATATTTAGCTTAGCTACAAACTACCGTTTGCCTCCATAGCATTTAATGAATTAAGGAAAGAAATTACCAACATATTCATATATTGAACTTGTCCCTTGTACCTTTTACCACTTAATAGACGAGTCAGTCAGCAGCAGCTCTAACCCACGTCCCTCCTGACCCGTCCTCTCCTGAGTGAAATTAAAGCTGCAGTAACTTTTATATAAATATTTTTTTTCACGTATTTGTTAAAACTGTCATTATGTTGTGACAGTATGGCGTGAGAGGTAATCTGTGAAAAATCTATTTCCTCTGCTTTCTCCCAGTGCTAGAAACAACCAGTCAGAGGCTGGAGAGTTTTAGTGCTGTCAATCACAATCTCATGTGGTGCTGCTCATCCTTCCTCCCCCTCGATTTGTGCTATTCTGCAGCTAGCATAGCACAGAGCTGTGCAGATTCAAACTGTGAATGCTCAGTTTAGCTAGCATAGCTATCAATGACGGCAGATAAACGGTTTCTTGTAATGATAAGTTGTTTCTCTCCNCACCAGGACACCCTAGGTCGCAGTTCGATGATCGACTTTGTCATTGTTTCATCGGATCTGCGGCCGTATGTCTTGGACACCCGGGTGAAGAGAGTTGCGGAGCTGTCCGCTGACCACTACCTGGTGGAGAGTTGGCTTCAGTGGTGGAGGAGGATGCCAGTCAGACCTGGGAGGCCCAAACATATTGTGAGGGTCTGCTGGGAACGTCTAGCGGCATCCCCTGTGAGACAGAGCTTTAACTCCCATCTCCAGCAGAACTTTGAACATGTTCCAGGGGTAGTGGGGGACATTGAGTCTGAGTGGACCATGTTCCGTACCTCCATTGCCCTGGCCGCAAGGTTGTCGGTGCCTGTCGCTGCGGCAACCCTCGAACCCGTTGGTGGACACTTTTGGTGAGGGATGCTGTCAGGCTGAAGAAGAAGTCCTATCGGGCCTTTTTGGCCAGTGGGACTCTAGAAGCAGCTGATGGGTACCGGCAGGCGAAGCGGCATGCGGCTCAGGTGGTTGCTGAGGCAAAAACTCGGGCGTGGGAGGAGTTTGGAGAGGCCATGGAGAAAGACTTTCGTATGGCTTTGAGGCGATTCTGGTCCATCATCAGGAGGGGGAAGCAGTTGCAGGGTTGTGTTGGCTGACGCGACTCTGCAATATCGCATGGACATAGGGGGAAGTTCCTCTGGATTGGCAGACTGGGGTGGTGGTCCCCCTTTTCAAAAAGGGGGACCGGAGGGTGTGCTCCAATTACAGGGGGGTCACACTCTTAAGCCTCCCTGGTAAGGTCTATTCAGGGGTCCTGGAGAGGAGGGTCCGTCAGATAGTTGAACCTCGGATTCAGGAAGAGCAGTGTGGTTTTCGTCCTGGTCATGGGACACTGGACCAGCTCTACACCCTCAGCAGGGTCCTGGAGGGTGCATGGGAGTTCGCCCAACCAGTCTACATGTGTTTTGTGAACTTGGAGAAGGCGTTCGACCGTGTCCCTCGGGGGCCCTGTGGGGGGTTCTCCGGGAGTATGGGGTACCCGGCCCTTTGATACGGACTGTCAGGTTCCTGTATGACCGGTGTCAGAGTCTGGTCTGCATTGCCGGCAGTATGTTGGGCTCGTTTCCGGTGAGAGTTGGACTCCGCCAAGGCTGCCCTTTGTGACCGATTCTGTTCAGTACTTTCATGGACAGAATCTCTGACCAGCCGAGGTGTTGAGGGGATCCGTTTTGGTGGCCTTAGGATTGCATCTCTGCTTTTTGCAGATGATGTGGTCCTGTTGGCTTCATCAGATCGTGATCTGCAGCGAGTGTGAAGCGGCCGGGATGAGGCTCAGTGCCTCCAAATCCGAGGCCATGGTCTTGAGCCGGAAAAGGGTAGAGTGCCTTCTCCGGGTCAGGGGGGTCGTCCTGCCTCAAGTGGAGGAGTTTAAGTATCTGGGGATCTTGTTCACGAATGGGGGAAGAAGGGAGCGGGAGATCAACAGGCGGATTGGCGCAGCGTCTGCCGTGAAGCGGGCGCTGTACCGATCCGTCGTGGTGAAGAGAGAGCTGAGTCAAAAAGCGAAGCTCTCGATTTACCAGTCGATCTATGTTCCCACCCTCATCTATGGTCATGAGCTTTGGGTCATGACCGAAAGAACGAGATCACGGATACAAGCGGCCGAAATGGATTTCCTCCGCAGGGTGGCTGGGCTCTCCCTTAGAGATAGGGTGAGAAGCTCGGTCATCCGGGAGGGACTCAGAGTAGAACCGCTGCTCCTCCACGCCGAGAGGAGCCAGTTGAGGTGGCTCGGGCATCTGGTAAGGATGCCTCCTGGATGCCTCCCTGGTGAGGTGTTCTGGGCACGTCCCACCGGGAGGAGGCCCCGGGGAAGACCCAGGACACGCTGGAGGGACTATGTCTCTCGGCTGGCCTGGGAACGCCTTGGGGTTCCCCCGGAGGAGCTGGAACAAGTGGCTGGGGAGAGGGAAGTCTGGGCCTCCCTTCTGAAGCTGCTACCCCTGTGACCTGACCCCGGATAAAGCAGTAGAAAATGGATGGATGGATGGAAGTATTTGGAAAAGTTTCAGGAAAAGTAAATTCCAAGAAAGTTCCCAAAAGGTGACCTTCGGCTTTCAGGAAAGTAGTTGCTGTATTTGGACCATAAACATGATGAGAAAATATTTTAATGTTTTTACATTTAAAAAGTTTTTCTTTGAAATTTAGCTTGTGGAGAACAGTTTAGTTCAAATTCAATTAATTTAATGTTACTAGGTCAAAGGTTAATACTGCTTGTGAGTATTATCAATTCTTAACTTTAATCTACTCCCTTCAAAAAACAAACCTAGGTTTTATACTGCATGCCACATTGGGGTGATTTGACCTTAGAAAAAGTATTTTTCATAAAAAGTTGAACTGGGTTAATCTACCCTGTATGGGACAATAAAACAATTGGTTCAATTAACTAACACAAAGACTGGGAGCAAAGAGAACTGATGTGTCTGTCTGCACTGTGTAAAATGCTATATTGGAAATTTCCTTGAATTAAACCTGCTCAATGTTTACACCATTATGTGTGTAAACATAATGGTGAGAAATATGTAATTGCATCTGATAGCATGGCAGTCTTTTAAGCATTAAATCAAGTAACTCAACAAGGAAGTGCATTATTAACAGGATTTATCATATTTTATATAAACCTGACCTACAAGAAATATCTGGAGATTTCATTAGGGCTCCATCACATGTGGCAGTGAAGAGGTATTGAAGAGGTAAACATTCTTGCAAAACAGGCATTAAAATATACAAATATTTATTATGAAATTCCAATAAGTAAAGATGAATGTAATATGATAATAAATAGATATACTAAGAAAATTTGGCAGGAAACTGGGACATAAGTGACCAAGGAGATGAAAACATGAAGAAACAGGAAACGAGAATCAATATACATGTATCACAATAGGTCTTAATAAATCTCTTCAAGTAATTAGTAAACATGCAGCACAGCTTTATGATAAATGTAATTTCCCTGAAATAGTTCAGCATGTTTTTATGGAATGTAATGCTTATGAAGCAGAAAGAAGGAAGTTCCAAAATGAAAGAAATAAAATTCATACTAAATTTACAATTGATAACATTTTTGGTAGTGATGCCAGCAAAGTAAAGGGTCACTTTAGGTTATTTTGAAAAAATACAAACTTAGAGAGGATTTAGTTTATTAATACAAAGCACAGATAAGCACAGTTTATCTCCTGTCCACACTCCAGTTCAGTATGTGACGGTAATCAACTATCAGTTTGTCTGTCAACCACCATAAAACAAAACAAAAAGAAGAAGTAGAGCTTTATGTACCAGTCCAAATACAGGTAACTGGGGACAGCTGATTCCACTCTGGAGTCAGACAAGAGCAAAGCATAAAGCTGGACAAGAACCAGCTTTTTCTGCCAGTGGGCCACTTAACAGTCTGCTGGCTGAATGAGTTGTGGTGTAAGGTTTTGTTAAGAGCTGTTTGCTTTTGACCAGCAGGGTTGTACTGGTTCTGCTGGAAGCAAGCTAAACTGGTGGCTTTTATGGTTGTTACTCCTTTTAGATGGAGGTTCTTTGTGTTTTTTCTTTGGACAGAAGTTTGTCTCAGACATTGGATTGTTTTTCAAAAGTTTAGAATTGGACTTGTCAAAGCTACTTATTTTTTTTCAATCGGTTCAATCCAATCACACATACATCCAATTGATCCTAATTAGCAAACAATGCAGTAAAAATCAGATTAATTTAAACTGGTAAAGTTTTCTATCTAAGTAATCCAGGAGATCGCAGTGAATCTGTAGCTGTGCTTTTTTATTTACCATCAAAAAGTGAAAATTGAAATTATGAAAATAAATTTGCTTCATGGAAATGTGCCACTTTCGAAGACACTTGCATCTTTTGATAAGTTTTGTATTAGGATGAGGTGGTTTTTCAGTAATATCAAAATAGATGTATTTTGCAAAACTGCAATGGAAACATTTTTTTCACATCACACGAGTCACATGACCCACAGCCAGATGTTACTACTGGCAAAAACATTGAAGTAGATGACAGGAGTAGGAGGATGATGGTTGGTTGTTCATTTTTTTCCAGACTATGAGCAGCTGGCTCCACCAAAGCTCTCACAGCATCAAACAGTTTATAAAATGTTTTGTCTTTTGAATGTGTTCAATCTATAACTGTTATATAAAAAATGTCCAACTAAACTTTCCCAAAAAAAGCTGCATATGTAGCCGCTCCAATAAGACGGTGACATCTCCTCTGATGGATGATAGATGATGAGCACTATGGCTGAATTATGAATATATTTTATGTAAGTGTTTACATCTGTTCCTGCCATGATTTAAAATGACTTATCGCATGAACAACATTGTTCACATGTAATTTTTTTTAATTACACGTGAACAACTGTTATTTAATCACAGTAGAAACATTTTTTTGTTTGTTTTTACATTAGCAGAATTTAGACAAAGATTTGAGCACATTTGTAATGGAAATGCAGTTATTGAACTGCAGCATTCTCCTTCCAGACCAGCATGTAGCATCAGTGGACAATCGATTGAATTGTGTCATTGACTTTGTATTCTTTAGTATTTACTTCGTGACATTAATAAGTGACAGTTCAACAGCTCCAAACCCAAAATGAATATACACAATCCCACTTTTATGCAAAAATCTGAGATTGCCAAAAATATGCAGGACCTAGAAATGCCAATGACATCAGTAAGGGAATGACTAATTTTCCTTTGCTGGTTGAAATCTGCCCTAAATGATTTATTTATTTATTTTCATTTTTGAGATGTGATCTATCACTCTTAGTGTGGTCAATTGTCAACTTGAGTCATGCCACCAAAAAATGGGTTCAACTTTGCCTGATGTGACTCAAAATCCATATATAGTCAATAAAGTTCCTACAGGGCTTTGAATCTGCTAGTAGATTGTTACCAGTCACAGAGTCTGGCCTACAACTTCCGGAAGGGGGTGTTGGGTGTAGTGACGTGGGTGTGTAATGATGTTTGGTCCATTTTTGTGCTACATGATCTCTGTGAATTGATTGGAGGTGAAGAAGGAGGGAGGCGACTGCGGCAAGGATCTTGCTTGTAAGGATCAGTTTTCCCAAGATCTTATTTTTTTCTTTTATCTATTTAGAGTAGATACAGCAACATTTTTCTTTTATTGCTTTAAGTATTTTACTTTTATTAATGATTCTTTGTTTTCTCCTGATTTTTTGTTTTGTTTTACAATTAGTCATTTCTCTTAATTCTGGTCAAGAAAAATTAAATCAAATACATGAGAAACAAGAATTTTTCCAATATTTTAACTGCCAATGATAAAAGCCACCACTCAACGACCGTGTAACTAACATGTATGAGTGTATTATCTTGAAGAATCAAACTGCAGTATTGTGTATTTTCCAGGAACACTGCTATATTAAACTGACATAATTAAAAATAAAAGCAGAAACATAACAACTCTGGAAAAAATTAAGACACCACTGCACTGAAATCCATTGAAAACCTTTTCCTTTTCCTTACACACTGTAATTAAAAGGAAATGTTTTTCCTTTTTCTTATAAATGTGTTTCCATCAAGAAACTTAAATATTTTTTTGTGTGTTTTATTGATTCTAGTGTCGTTTCATGAGAGAAGGGGAAGACATAGGGCAAAGGTCATTGAGAACTAAGGCCTCCTTATGAGGGTTGTTTTTTTACCACTGCACCCCCACAACACACGTTTTGTCTTTTTTTTGTTCTTTTCTTTTCTCATTGCCTTGTGTCATGATCCGTGTTTCTGTGTATTTATTTTAAGGTTTTTCTGTGTTCAGTTTCTGTCCTGAGTCTCTGTTTCTGCGTCTCCCTGTTGATTGCGTCCCAGCTGTGTCTCATTCCTTGATTACCCTCCCTGTGTATTTAGTCCCACCTGTTGTCTTTGTCTCTTGTCAGATCCTTGTCATTTGTCTGCTTGCCACCACAGTCGAACTGTAAAGTCCTGTGTTGGTTCAGCTCTCGTTTTCAGTCCTCTGTCTTTCAGTTGCTACAGGTAATTAGCTGTGTGCTAACTCGCTGCCGTGCCACCTGTGTTGGACTGTGTTTGAGCTCTCTTTATTAAATTCATCATCATCACTACCTGGGTCGTCAGCGTTCATCCTCACCACCACCAACCACACCTCATGACACCTTGTCTCCATTTTTTTACTTTTCCTTATGCAATTCTGCCTCGTTATGCAAATGAGGTAGAATTGCATAACCAATAGGTAGGCTTCAACTTCTGTCTATTGGTTGGTTAGCAGTACACTCTACTTGGCATCAACAAAAGTGGCTGGCAGTTTATCAACAAGCAAAAGCTAAAAAATAGCGTTTTAACTCCTGACTATATTATTTTTTGTGGCCATTCAGACAGAATGTGTTTCAGTTAGTGGCTCTCATGGACTCAGAGATTCACTGTCAGGTTTTTCATAGTTTGGACGAAGTGGCCGCTGAAGTTAGCTTCTGATTGAAGCTTAGGGAGTCCTTTAAATACATATTATATTATAGACCAGGGGTGGGCAACTCCAGGCCTCGAGGGCCGGTCTCCTGCAACTTTTAGATGTATCTCTACTTCAACACACCTGAGTCAAATAATGAGGGCATGAGCAGGACTCTGGAGAACCTGACTGCAGTTAGGAGGAGATTCAGCTGTTGGATTCAAGTGTGTTGGACCAGGAGACATCTAAGAGTTGCAGGACACCGGACCTTGAGGACCAGGATTGCCCACCCCTGTTATAGACTGTTATAAAAGACCAACTTAACACTGCTCTGCACATTTTGAAGTGTCTGTTCCAGAAATTGGGCATTTGTCTCTTTAGGAACCTCCTACTCTTTATAACATTCCACTTTCAGCATGCCATCACAACACTCCTCTTTCAAGGATTTAACAATAGTTCCTATAATGAGCTCAGCAGATGTACAGTACCACCAGGTGTTTGCCAATTGCTGCTGTCGCTAGTCTGAAGGAGCTGAGTGGGGAGTCACTCTCTGAGTCTCTTGGAGACTCAAGCTCCATGGAGGATCTGCATGGAAAAGACAGCGCTTGGTGATATCAAGCATTTTGCACCCCCACCTGCCATAAATATACTTATGGAATACAAACCTATAGATTTGTTCTGAGCAAGGGTGTAGATCCCATCTCATCATTGTGGGGGACCACAAACAGGAAAATTTCTTAAGACCAATTTTGGGGGGGTCGGCAAAGTTACATTGAAATGTAACGTAAAATGTGGTTTAAAGAGTTTTTAAACCACATTCAAGCTGCAGGACCAAAAATGACTAGTAATCCACATCAAATGTGTTTTTCTTAGTAAGCAACTTATTGAGAAATAAAATTAAAACTCAAATGTTGCTTCTATACAAGTTTTCTTCAGTCTCACTGATCTGCTACACCTTTACAAAATGTTAAGGTTCTAAATAAAAAAGCTTTAATGAGTAACTGCTCTTAATAAAATTCCTTATAAACATTGATTTATTGAAATGGCTCCCAATACAAGTTATGGCCTATTTAAATTATAACTTGTTAAGTTGCTTTATTTTCAAGCCTATTTTTAGTTTTGTCATGTCCTGGGTGACGGAGAACCAACAGGTAGATAGAAATGAATATCTGGGGGGTATTATAACTTAAGTGTAACATTTTAAGCACAAGGGTTTACATAGAAAAACATTCAGATTTTATTTTGTGGTTTTAAAGGCTTTACATTGAAGGCAGTGAGAAATAAAGGCATAGCTTTCCTTTTTTTCTATCTGTTCTCTCTTCTGTTCTCGGCTCCCACACTCTGAGCTGGTCCACTTGCTCAGCCCCTCCTCCTGTTTCAAACTCTTCTAATTAACTAAAAGTTAAAGAGTTAAATATGAATGAGATGTTTGCTACCTTTGACAAGAAAGCTTAAGTCTATGAAAGCAGTGTAGCAGTTTTGCTAACGAGGCAGCTTATCACGATTCAGTCAAAGTAAGAAAATAACAAACTGCAGTCTGATCTTTATTGTGATGTGTTCAGTGAAAGTAAATAAAAGGTGTTACATGTCTTTTAAGTATTTACTTACTGGAGGGTTTTATGTTTGTGCTGCAGAGCCACAGCTAACAGCTAACAGCTAGCTCCTCACTTCAGCGGCTCTAATGAGCCTGTGCTGTTGCTCCTCCTTCACTTTGGACTGAACCATTGTTCTAACAATGGTAGGGGCGACCTAAAAATGAATTCTTATTTTTTTCTGAGATAAATGGCAGATTTAGTTTGTTCTTTGTTTCTTTTGCCTTTTTATATTGATATTATTTAAATGCAAACGTTCTTAAATCTTTTTCTTTTTTACTACACATTTTACGACACATTTTAATTCAGTATTTGGAAGCGTGACAAACAAGTACCGAACAGCTTCTTCCACTTCCTCCCCTGCCATTGATAAAACTACAGGCAGACTGCAATTCTAAAACAGCACAGAAAATCAATGACAATGTTCACAACTTCTCCTGTTAAAAAAAATCTACCAGAGAGAATACAAGTGAATGGGAGAAAGCCCAGACTGTGCTAGAATCTAGATTTTTGCGTGTGGACTTGCACAAGAATTCAAGGCCAGGAACAATATAGCCCAATGGCCCAGAGTTTGTTTGTTTTTTTTACACAGATTGGGCAATGTACTCAATTATAATACTGTTTTAGGAATTTTAGGTTTTTCTGTTTTCTAACTTTTTAACACAAACATTGGAAGCATAAATATTCAATATGGAAAAAAATCAGATACCCCATCTGTGACCAACAGTTTATCTTCAATCTGACACAGAATAAGATAACAACAAAATAAGTTATCTTTAGGCATTTTAGGCACTTGAGAAGAACATTTATCAATACCTTAGATCATGTGTGTCAAACTCATTTTCATTTTGGGCCATAACAAGATCATGAATGACCTCATGGGCTGGTTATGCCAGAATGTATGGATAAACCCAAACTGTTCAAATATTAAAAGATAGCTGTCACTGCTTTTTTAAATTAAATGTTATTGAATTTTACAATATTTGCGCTTATGTCCAAATCAGTGGCACAAAAAGTGGGCATGCAGCTCATGCAACGCATAGGGGCGCTGCACCAGAGGGGGCGTCAAAACCCCGTCTGGAGGGGGCGGCGCGCCGATGATGTTTTCGCATACACTTGAGCGCCCTTACACTCCTTCACCTCGTGCCCATAACGGGGTAAATGTAGCGAGTTTTACCTTTCACATACCTTTGTGTCGGGGTGTGGGGGGTCGATTTATGTGTTTGCATCCACCTGAATAATATGTAGTTACGACCCCTGGTCTAAATGTAACTCGCCACATCAAACAGAATCAGGCTGAGATAGCAGTGTCATAAAAGTAAGAAATACTGCCACCTGCAGGTGCGAGTTAGCAGTCACATAAATCCAATGTTTTTGACAATTTTTTTGTAAACTTCGCAATAAACTCCAAGTTATGCATTGGCGCAAAACAATGCAGGAATCTGTTGATTTTGCATGAATTTTTGCAATCATGGAATTGCAAAAAATTGAAGTGGCTGATTTATGTATTTTGGAGTCTGGAGTCGAGAGGGCCACATAAAAAGCTACCGAGGGCCAGATTTGGCCTTGAGTTTGACACATGTGCCTTTGATTTATTTGGATTTGTAGTAAATTAGAGAAATCTGATCATATTACACAGATGTTTTCCATGAATTAAACATCCATTGGAAGATAATTGGAGGGCTTTGCTGACAAATTCAAGCAAAACATCCACCTGACAAAGCCACCCACCAGCAGAAATTGACCTCACTGCCTTCTGAAAGCTGCTTTATTCGTGTTGAGCTTGCAGTCAGGAGAGGAGAGAGAAGAAAAGTCTTGAAGAAAGAGTCTGTAAAGTGCAACCCTGAGCTGTAACTCTGAGTTTCCTAGCAACATGTTCTGCAAAATAAACCTAACTCTCAACAATCAGTTTTTTTATTTGCTGTGGGTTTGTCTTTCCTTTCACTCAGGCTCAATTCTCTGTTCTGTATTTCTAATTGAACAGGTTCCTGTTAGTGGGAATAATCCCCTAAAACTCACCAGCCAACGGACATCTTTCACTCCGTCCATTTGAACAGCATCTGGTGAACCATTTGCATGCTTTTTTTCACTGTAATCTCCCAGACCTGTTGAATGTTAAAGCTCACAGCTCTGTCACTCCTTAAAAAAAGCCAAAAGAAGACAAAAGCATGAATGCATAATTAATGTAGTGAAGCTGCATTTTTAATTGTTGCTGCTCTTCAAAGTTGCTCCGTGGCATTGTCTCTTGTTTCAGGCCGGCTGCTTCCGAAGGCAGAACTTCATTTGTGTCTTTTTAGGACTGGAACACTGCCGAAGCACCGTGAGACAACGCTCCAAGCTCGCCTTTTTTTTCTCAGGGTGTCTGCCTGTACAATGGACTTCCTTAGCCGCCACACAAAAGAGGCTGGTGAATGAAAAAAGAAACACCCAAATTCAATGGCATTCCTCTTCACAATGCACTCTGAGAACATGTGCCTCTCCCTCTTTCACTCTCCTTCTATTTCCCTTTAGTATTCTGTGATGTTTTGGGATGATGTTAGAGAATCAGGAAGTGGTACCCAAGTAAAAAAAAAGTATGCTTTAGTATACTAAATTTTAACATACTTTAGCATACTTTGATTGATGTACTTAAACTGTACTATTTTGGAACAACTAATTTTATACCTGGGATACTTTAGTAGTACTTAAGTTGTATAAAATTACAACTTTTAGTATACTTAGTATATTTCACCATACTTTTTGGAACAACTTCAAGTTGTACTTGGTATACTTGAATATTATCTGTAATTTTCAACAGCTTCATATTTATATTGAGTGTACTAATTCTGTCATAGAATTATATTAAAAATATACTTTAAATATACTACTATTATATTAGTAATGTATTTAAATTACACTTAATTTTTTGTATTGATTTACTGCTATTGCTAATAAAGTACAATTTTAATTACTCATAAGTCTTTATTCATACTTTGTACATTACATAACTACACTACAGTACTTACATTGTTTTATGCTACAATTACATGGAAAGATTAATTACACAAGATTCCCAAGGTAATTCAAATATTTTGTTTTATTACCGACATTTTAAAATTGTCCAATTTTACTCACAACTTTATGAACTTTACATAAATTATCAATTTACAAGTCAAAGGTAAACACAATGAACATGAAAATTTAAGTGTGACAATAAAACATGAAAGTGAGGATCAAGGACAGAACATTCCAGTTCACTGCACCTTACAGAAACCTACAAAAAAAGAACAATAGAGCAATTAAACAGAAAGCATTTGCATTTAACGAGTACAGAAAAATGGCAAATAAAAAAATAATACTTACAATTTTAAGACGTTGTGGATTCGCCATGTATGTGACATCAT
>NW_015116408.1:31286-37677 GCF_001443285.1 Poecilia latipinna | reverse complement strand
ATATATATATATTACAAACTTTGTATTTATTACCTAAGATGGAGTAGCTTTCAACAAGCAATTTCCCCTTGGGGATCAATAAATTCAATTCATTTCTATTCTATTCTATTTTTATTTGTTTAATCTTGTGATTGTACAGCACTTTGGTCAGTGGTACTGTTTTAAAGTGCTATATAAATAAACTTGCCTTGCCTTGCCTTGCCTTTAGCATAAACATATATTGAGGCTGCACAATGGTGCAGTTGGTAGCACTGTTGCCTTGCAGCAAGAAGGTCCTGGATTTGATTCCCAGCCCGGGGGTCTTTCTGCATTGATTTTGCATGTTCTCCCTGTGCATGGTGGGTTCTCTCCAGGTACTCTGGTTTCCTCCCACAGTCCAAAAACATGACTGTGTAGTTAATTGGTTTCTCCAAATTCTCCCTAGGTGTGAGTGTGTGTGTGCATGGTTGTTTGTCCTATCTGTCTCTGTGTTGCCCTGTGACAGACTGGTGACCTATCCAGGGTGACTCCGTCTCTCGCCTGAAACTTTAGCTGGAGATGGGCACCAGTAACCCTCCCGACCCCACTAGGGACAAGGGTTAGGGTAGACAAGGGTGTATAAAATATGGATGGAAACATATATTGTTTCTTTCCTCTTTTGGGGGTTGAGTTACGTCTATTGTGTAACACCAGCAAAACAAACGTAAGCAATGAAGGGAAAAGAGAGCTGTGCATTTTCTAGCTGATAGATGTATTTTTCATTGAATAATGAAATTACTGTTTCGCACTTACTTTTACAAAGTAACTATGGCAATAAATTAACTACACTATATGTCATACATATGTATATGTATTCATGTTTTTACAGACACTACAGTAATCAAGAATCAAGGATCAAGAATGTAAACTAACTAAAGATAAAAAGTATGTTTTTTATCATACAGAATGAGATTTTTAACAGCTAATTTGCAGCTGTACACATTATTATACATCTCAACTCTATTTAGTGTAGCTAAAGTTTTCACTCATTTGTTTCAAAGCCTTTCCTCAAACCCTCTCCTTTTCAATCATGATCTTTATAAGTAGTGTGAAAATAATGAAAAAATTAAAGCAAAAAAAAAAAAAAAAATTCAACCTGACATCAGTCTTCACCTGTTCTCCTTACTGATTTTATTATAATGTTTTTTATCCTCACACCTCAAGCTCCACCTGGCTCTCCTGTTTCTTCCCTGACCTGCTCTTTTCATAGCAAGATTGTTTAGTTTATTTAAAAAGTAATACATTAGTACATATTTAAATAAACTAATGGTAGAACTTACTTGAACTTCCTCAGTCTCTTCACCGTTCAATGAGATCACTATTTTGACATGGATTTTCTTCTGGATATCTGATATAATCTTACACGTGTTGATAAATAGTCTAGTATGACCAGGTTTTGTGTAGCTATTGCTCATACTGATATTAGACTTTGAAACAGCAGCAAAATGAGCCTTTTTGTTGTTTAGTCTCATTGTGATGAAATAAAACATTGTGGTTAGAGTAGCTAACTTAGACAAAGGTAAGCAGTAAAATATTGGGCGTATTCCAGAATTAAAACGACTTAACCAAAATGATTTTGTTCCTATTTATGAAACTAAACTGACAAGTTGCTATAAACAAGCAATATTCATGGCAACATTCCCAGTTTTCTGACTTCTGCTGCTGTCTACTGCCTCTCAAACACTTTGAGCCATTCAGAAAGGGGTGAGAGGATCATTGTGTTGCAGACACCAACCCTGTTGCGCTTCAAAATAAAAGCACATGACTGAAAGTTTTCAAAATCTAACATTTTTCACAACTTCCATGAAATTTTTAGGTGGGACAAATGCGCCTGTCTTTAATATTGGGGTGACAATCCCCCTCCCACCTCCTCCACCCCGTCCGCTTCCTATGCCTATGTTGTTGACCATGACATATAGATACGGCTGGAGAGTTGGGTTACATTAAAGACTTGCTGTTGTATAAATTGGTTCTGGTCTGCTCTGCATTGTCAGAACCAGAACCAAACATGGAGAAGCTCCAGTTTCTATGCACCACAAACTTCCAGAAAACTGGAAAAACAGTCGACACTGAATGCCTTTAAATATAGACTAAAATCCCACCTTTTTACAGTTGCTTTTGAACCATAATAAATTAAACATTGATGACAATTTTAATGTGTAATAATGGGACTTGGCAAAATATAGTTTTTACTGGTTTTCTCAATTGTTGACTGTGAGGTGTCTTCTATGATTTTAGTTTTTGTGTTTTTATGATGTAAAGCACTTTGAACTGCATTGTTGAAGTGTCCTATACAAACAAACTTGATTTATTGACTAACCACAATTTATTATATTTAGTCAAGTTTAATCAATTAGTCAATTTAGTTATGTTTGCTTTCGCTTTCTCGCATTTAGTCGTATTTAGTCAGGTTTAGTTGCATTTAGTCACCTTTTGTCACTTGAAGTCACACCTAGTCAACTTTTTTTGAGAGTAGTCGGACAGGAAAGTGGGTAATGAGAGAAGACATGCAGCAAAGGTCATCAGGCCGGGACTCGAACATGTGATGGCCACAATGAGGTATAAGACCTCAAATTGGTCTTATACCTCATTGTGGTATAATGAGGTATACCACATTATACCACAATATTGTGGTATAGGTTGTTGCAACAACCCATGCTGCAACAACCTGCATGTGTTATTGCAGGTTGGTACCCCTGCACAACCCATATTGTGCAGGGGTACCAACCTGCAACAACAGGTACCCCTGCAGTACCTGTGCTTAGTCATCTTTTGTCACATGTAGTCAAAATATAGCATAAGCTTCTATGTTTTTAAGTTGGTTCTATGTGACAGATGACAGATGTCACATAGAACCAACCAAGTAGTCCGTAAATGTGAAGTTGAAGAAAAAGACATTGTTTTTAAAAATAAAGATTTGAACTGTGTAGTGTTAATAGTATGTGCACAATCCCAGGTGTTCTCTGAAGGTCTTAGAGATTTTGTTTGAGAAAATTAGCAAACAAGCAGGATCATAAACAGCAAAGAACACCGCTGACAGGCCAGTGAGAAAGTCCTAAGGAATTTTAGAACAGGATTTTGAAGCAGTGTTTCAAGCTTTGAACTTCTGTTCAGTCCATTGTCTTGTAATTGAAACAGCAGACCTGGTAAGCTAATAAGACATAGTCACCCAGCTAAACTTAATGCAGACAAACAAGATCATTAATCAAAGGATCTGTTGATAGCACAACCATTAGTAATGTGCTCCACAACTGAAAGTCTTAGCTTTCTTCTTGTTACTTTGTCAGAGGGGTGTTACAAGAAGGAATTCATTAGAGGTCCTGCTCGCAAAAAGCCTCGAAAGTTTGTATCAAAATATATCTGCATGTTAGAATGGACCAGTTAATGATTAGTCTTGTCTCAAACTGAGAATCTGTGGCATAACATAAAAATTGATGCCGACATGCCATAAAACTCTAATTGCAATTAAAGGTAAACTGAATAATTATTAATACAATGAATACTTCTCATTTTGTGTCTGTCTATCACATAAAACCCCAAAATAAGATATGTTGATAATGTTCAAAAGGAATTAATACTTATGGATTCTGCTGAAAGTAGGCATTTTAATCGTGAAAGTCTCATTCATAATTTCCCTGCACCTGCGTCATTACCTTGTGAAGGAAGTCAAAATAATTTTTTTTGTGTGTTTGTTCCACGTCATAATTGAAATAAAATCCTGTGCCTTACAGTTAACAACTCATTTTGTGTATAAGAAACTTGGGTAACACTTTATTTGAAGGGGGTTGAATAAGGCTGACATGACACTGTCATAAACATGACATAACACCTGTCATGAACATGAATATTTATGACTGTTGTCATAAAGCGTCATTCGGTAAATTATGACACTTAATATGAAGTTGACATTATTCAAAATGTCTTTGTTATGACAACTTGACATTAACCAAGAAATCATTACTGATATAAATTTGTTATAAAAGTATTACTGATTGCACTTTAAAAATTAGGTAACTTTATGTTATTAAAGGTAAAGTTTAAACAGTAGTTATTTCCTGGTTACTGTCAATGTCAACAAAGACATTTTGAATAATGTCAACTTTGTATTAAAAGTGTCATAATTTACCGAATGACGCTTTATGACAACAGTCATAAATATTCATGAAGGCTTATTGATGTTCATGACAGGTGTTATGTTATGTTTATGACAGTGTCATGACAGTCTTATTCACCCCCCTTCAAATAAAGTGTTACCGAAACTTGACATTTTTTAATGACATTTCTAAAGGAAAATTCAGCACATGGAAGTGTCTTAATAGGCCTGAACTGGTTTAGATGGCTCCACTTAAGGATGTGATTATGATTTCTACCTTTAGCAGAAAATAGCTTAAAATGTATACTTTCTATCTTAACACATTTTCTTGATAATTGCACTTTTCAAATTTCATTTTTATTCATAAATTGTGTTACCTATTCAGCTTCTGGCCACCAGATGGCAGCATGGTAAAGGCTAACTTGCATAGCTGTTACCTGCTGCCTGTGGTGGAGTAATATGTATTCTTTGTAATCTGAACTATCACATAGATTTAAAACAATGAAAACTAAATCATTCCACTAACAGCTATAGTTTTAGGTTTTAATGGTTAAGTCAAAATCAAAGTTTTTTTTTTTTTTGTTTTGTTTTTTTGTACCTTTTCCAGGCATCAACGCCATTCCTATCACAGCTGACATCAGCAAGTTGGTCGACGTGCAGAGGATGGTTGACACCATTGTGTCGAAATGGGGAGCGATCCACATCGCCTGCAACAACGCTGGCATTAACAAGAACTCGGCCAGTGAAGACACCAGCTTAGAGGAGTGGGATCAGACCTTCAGCGTGAATCTGAGAGGGATGTTTATGTGCTGTCAGGTGTGTGGGAGACCAACCGAGTTAACCTCTGTGGTTGTATCATTTGATCTTGAGAGCAACATTTTAGCAATTGTTGAGTTAATCACTTGGTACTCAAAAATTAGATTAGCGACATAAATTGGCAGAAATATTTGGTCTTAGATGTCAAAAAACTATAACAGACAAGTTGTGATATTTAGATTAAATTGTGTTGGAACCAAAAGCAAACAGCAGCGTGTCATGATAAAATTTGCTGAATGATAAATTGTACCAGAATTTATTCAGATAAACGATAACATTGTTTGTTTTGAGACCATTTTCAAGTAATATAATAGTAATGGCAGAATGATGCACAATTGGGGTAGGACACCTCTCCGCGACCCGGAGAAGGCACTCTACCCTTTTCTGGCTCAAGACCATGACCTCGGATTTGGAGGCACTGATCCTCATCCTGGCCGCTTCACACTTTGCTGCGAACTGCTCCAGTGAAAGCTGCAGATCACGACCTGAGGAAGCCAATAGGACCACATCATCAACATAAAGCAGAGATGCGATCCTAAGGCCGCCAAAACGGATCCCCTCAACACCTCAGCTGCGCCTAGAAATTCTGTCCTTGAAAGAAATGAACAGAATCGGTGACAAAGGGCAGCCCTGGCAGAGTCCAACTCCTACCGGAAAAGAGCCCGACTTACTGCCAGCAATGCAGACCAGACTCTGACACCGGTCATACAGTGACCTGACAGCCTATATCCAAGGGCCCAGCACCCCATACTCCCAGAGAACCCCTCTCGGGGCCCCCCGAGGGACACAGTCGAATGCCTTCTTCCAAGTCCACAAAACACATGTAGACCGGTTGGGCAAACTCCCAGAACCCTCCAGGACCCTGCTGAGGGTGTAGAGCTGGTCCAGTGTTCCACGACCAGGACAAAAACCACACTGCTCTTCCTGAATCCAAAGTTCAACTATCCAACAGACCCTCCTCTCCAGAACCCCTGAATAGACCTTACCAGGGAGGCTTAAGAGTGTGACCCCACTGTATTTGGAGCACACCCTCCGGTCTCCCTTTTTGAACAGGGGGACCACCACCCCAGTCTGCCAATCCAGGGGAACTGCCCCCGATGTCCATGTGATATTGCAGAGTCACGTCAGCCAACACAATCCTGCAACATCCAGAGCCTTAAGGAACTCTGGGCGGATCCTATCCACCCCCAGGGTCCTGCCACCATGGATCTTTTTAACCACCTTGGCGACCTCGTCCCCTGAGAGTCCCCAGGCTCAGCTTCCCCAATGGAAGGCATGTTGGTGGGATTGAGGAGGTCTTTGAAGTATTCCGCCCACCGGCCCACAACGTCCCGAATCGAGGTCAGCAGCAGACCATCCCCACTATAAACAGTGTTGGTGCTGCACTGCTTCCCCCTCCAGAGACGCCAGATGGTGGACCAGAATCGCCTCGAAGCCGTGCGGAAGTCTTTCTCCATGGCCTCT